>NW_027555736.1:18847990-18905490 GCF_003287225.1 Phascolarctos cinereus
CCTGCAAAAAAGGTTAAAAATGTGTCTAAATAAATTCTAGAGCATCAGAACCCACAAAATTTAGAACCCAAAGTTTTAAAAACAAATGTTAAAAATTGTTTTCATGTGTGCAACTTGGAAATAAGATATACAGGCAATGGGGTATAGAAATCTATCTTGCCCTACAGGAAAATAGAAGGCAAAGGGGATAAGAGAAGAAGGGTGATAGAAGGGAGGGCAGATTAGGGGAAGGGGTATTCAGAATGCATTCTGTCTTGGGTTAGAGGGAGGGGTCAGATGGGGAGGAAATTTGGAACTCAAAATCTTGTGGAAGTAAACGTTAAAAATTCAAAATAAATAAATTAATACATGGTTCTAAAATTATCTTTTAATATTTTTTCAGTATAATTGATTTCTTTTGTAATGTTGCTTTGTTTTGTTTTTTATGCATTTAAAAACATTCTGAGATGAGGTCCATAGGTTTATCCAGATTGCCAAAGCAGTCCATCACACACATGGGCATGCACATACACAAATGCATACACCACATACATATACTATGCACACACAGGTTAAGGATAGAAGACAGGAAAAACCAAAGGGAGGAGGAATGCCACTTATCCATCTGATTGTATATATTTAGATTGGTATTTGGTCCATCAGTATCGTAACTATAGATGGAAATGAACCACCTCACCTTCCTAAATACCAATATTATAATTATGGTATAATATGGCAATGAGTTATGGAACACTATGGTTGACAAAGGTTCAGAATTGTAGGCAACCCAAAGGGAAATGAAGCAATAATGCTGGGCTCAAGCTTCTGATGCATAAAAGATGCAAACACATAGATTCGGGATCAAAAATGGAGATGGAAAAGCCTTAACAGGGGTATCCAGGGATAATAGACATATAACCTGAATGCTTTACTGGAACTTTTGAAATGTTAAAAGACATGGTACACCTCCAACATTTTCCAAAGATGCTCAATGGGTGATTTAGCAGAAGATAGGAAGACAAATTAATTACAATGAAAAGGCATTGATAGGGTGTCACTCACACTAATGGCAAGAGAATGCACAATAATGTGACCATGGAAGTCTTGATGAATCACACTCGTTCTTTTAGTTTCAGGCTTCGAGGAATACTGGTGATTGCACAAGGATGTTTTCATTGTGCTCTCACAGGGTCGATATAAGGAAAATATTAAAGAGATGTGAGATGTGGGGCCTGGGTAGTGGCTCTTGTGATCGATCAACTTACATTAATTAAAGGCCTATTATTTCCCAAGCAGTGTGTTTAGATCTGGTAGAACTTTCTGTTGCTGGGCAGGAGATTCACTGTATTTGAAAATGTGTTTTGAAGATATTTGATTTTCTATGTATTCAAAAGCATCCTGAATCTTCACTGATTAAATTGAAATGACCATGTGGTATAGTTTAAAGAACCCCGGATGAAGAGGCAGAGGATATGGTCTCAAATCTTGTCTATCAGGTAGCACTCATGTTATCTTGGACAATGCCCTTAACGTGTGTTGGCTTGAGTTTTCTCAACTGTAAAATTTAGAGTTGGGATTTAAAATTCCTTTTATCCCTAATCTATTGTCTAATGATTTCAGGAACAGTATATCACTATGTTTGTTTCTTTGTTTATTTTGATCAGGGGAGGTGGATTTTCAAGCATCAATTTGGCAACTACATACAACATCCTTTACCTTTTCTTATTAACCTGGTAACATTTTTTAACCATTTTTTCCCATTACCTTTATTACTGCCCTTACCATACCTACTGCTTTCTTTCCTTTGAGTCATCCTCCTCCTCCTCCTTTAGTCTTTCTCCTCTATACTTTTCCTTTTTCATAGTAACACCTCTCATATAGCTTCATTTATGTTTAATTGGTTTGTGATCTGTCTGACCTCATATAAGTTATTTGGAATTTCTGGACCTCAGTTTTTTTCATCTAAAAATGAGAACTAAGGACTCAAGGATCCCTCAGGGCCCTTCCAGGTCTACATCTATGATCCTCTGGTTTATTTCCCACTTTTCAAAGTCCTTTAACTATCTACTATTAATTAAATTGCTCCTCTTTCCATCATTTTGGTAATCTGGTTACTCTCTGTTCTCTAAGTCTTTGAACACATTCATCAATTTTCAACCCTCACACAAAGCTAAGAAAGGAAGTCTTTATATGTTTGTTTTTTTGCGATGCAAGGTAGGAGAGGAGGATTTATGGAAATGTTCTAATTCTCTCCTTCTGCAACAGGGCTTGCAGACCACTTGAAAAGCGTTCCACCCAGCCTCTGATTCCTGAAATCCATTTCAGAAAACAAATGGGAAACAGTAGATGACAAAGTGCTCCTTGGTGTGGGGTTAGGTAGTTGAGGACATAGTTTCTTCCCTCCAGTGTCTTATATACTCTCAAACTTCTTCTACAAAGAACATATTCAAGAGAACATAATTTTCACTCCATTATATTAAAACATAAGAAAGGGCAAGTAGGGAATTGGATTGACTGCACTTTAGAAAAGGCCAATAAAGGAGAATAATTTCTAACTTTAAAAGAGCAATTCTCTTCTATGGCACTAACGTTGATTCAATAATTCCCATTCTCGCCAATACAACCTTATAGAGCTGGGTCACCTTACTTGAAGAGATTAGGGGAAATGGATAATGTAATATCTTGAGAATAACTATATCTCTTGCAACTTTGAGAATATTCACTGAGCCATAGACAGAGGCCCTAACAGAAATCATCTCCTCTCTGAAGTGTATTCTCTTAGGATTTATAAAAAAATTAACAACTCAACCATGGCAAAAATTAGACTGTAAATATTAAACAGGTTTGACCTGGGATGTCTCATTAATTGGGGCAAGATCTGATACTCTGGGGTTTTCTACATACTGTACATGAGTCAAGAAAACCTGAGTACAAATCTTGCCTCATAAACTTATGTGGAAACCTGGCTAAGTCACTTAACCTGCATGGGACTTAGTTTCCTCATTTGTAAACTAAGAAGATTGGACTCAGAGGCCTCTAAGGTCTATGGCTCTAGATCTGATTTACTGATTCATCCATCAGTGAACGATGCTCAGTTTCCTTATTCTTTGCATCTGAACTCCTCTCCTTCCCCCACTTATATGGAACCTACTCCTTCTTCCTTCAAGGCCATAAGATGTCACCTTTTACCTGAAGCCTTCCCTGTTCTCTCAAGTGAAAGTAATTTCTTTTTCCTCTTTGTTTCCCTGGACCATGAATCTGTCCATTTAAAATCACATTCTATAGCAAGCTTTCTTAACACTTTGTGTGTGATAATCCCCCCTAATTAGAATCATATTTTTAAATGCATAGAATAAAAATAAAACATCATATTACAAAGGAAAACAATTATATGAAAGAACAGTTATCAAAATATCATGTAGTTATAGATGTGAAAAAGATATAGATGGCATAGACATAAATGATGAGATGGAGAGACAGAGACAGAGAGACAAAGACAGAGATTCATGAATTCCAGGTCAAGAACCTTGGTTTTATTTATATGGGTTATTTCTCCTTTCTCCCTCTCATCCAGTGAGACGGAAGCTACTTGACACCAAGGATTGCGTCATATTTTTACTTTTAAAAAGTAAAAAAATTGCCTAGTACACTGTCTTCCGTATCAAAAGAATCAATATATGTATAAATAAGTATATACATGTGTGTATAAATATATATAATGCAGATATACAATATAAATAAAATTTGGATAAATATTTTCTAAAATGTAAAGAGCTGTATAAATGTTAGCTGTTCCACATAGTAGGTGTTTAAGAATGAATTGAATTGGTTTCACATCCTAGCTTCAGCAGCTTGTGGACTTGGCTGTTGACCTCATTTATTAAGGAATTAGAAAACCTGTGTTCAGATCCCACTTATGGAACTTGGATGACTTTGGGCATGTCCTTTAACTTCCTTTAACTCAGTTTCCTCATCTATAAAATAAGCTGGTTGGAGTCAATGGCCTCTGAGGTCCCTTCTGGCTCTAGAGCTATGATCCTATGATCCTAAATCTCTTAATATTACTTGACCTCAGTTTTTTCACCTGTAAAATGAGGGAATTTGACTAGATGGCTTCAGAGGTTCTTTAGGGTGTAGATCTGTGGTCCTCAATCAAATGATGATTAAATTGAGATTGTTAAATTAATCATCTTTTCAACTAAATTAAATGAGATGATATTGATGAAGCACTTATCACAGTTCTTGGCATACAGTAGGAGTTATCTGAATGCTTACTTTCCCTCCCAAGATCCCTTATAAACCACTTAATCTCCCTGAGTCCCAATTTTTTTTTATTTGTAAAATGAGAGGATAGGACCAAGGGGTCTGTGAGTTCCCTTCCAGTTCTACATCTCTGATTCTATATTTCAAAGTCATTTAATCTCAGTCTCCTTATTTGTAAAATGAGAGGATTGGAATGGATAGTTTCTGTGGTCCCTCCTAGCTGGAAAGCTATAATCCCATTAACTTTTCTAAGCCTCAGTTTACTCACAAGTTGCCTATTTCTCAAATAGTTGGAGGGATAGTTGAGCTGCCTACTTCATAAAGTTATTTTGAGATTCAAATGGTAGTGAGCTGAAATACTTCATCACTTTATTCATTACCCAATGACCTCACAAACATTTTATGTATCCAACTCCATCCATGGAGATATATTGATGGATAGATGGAAGGACAGATAGATGGATGGATGAAAAAGCATTTGTTAAGTACTTTCTATGCTTCAGACATTGTGCTAAGCAATGAACATATAAATAAAAAAATTATATAGCCCTTGGTCTCAAAGAGATTACATTCTAATAGGAAGAGACTGCCCACCCAGAGAAACTGGGACTGAGGAAGCAAGTTTTGTCCTGGGGCAGTCACAAGGGGTTTGATTACCATACCTTTTCCAGAGGCAAGGATAATACTGATTTGATCACTGTGCTCAGAGCCAGAGGTGGAAAGTAACCCTCAAGGTAGATGGAGAGATGGCCTGGCAGAAATAAGAGTCCCAGGATGAGATTTAAACAGTTCAATGGCAGGGCAGATGCTAAGGTGGCCCAGGGTAGGGAATGAGATTGAACATGAAGCATAGCATAATCTAGGACCAGCCAGATATTGCCGCTAAACATACTGGGCAGTGCTGATGTTCCAAGTGGCCAAGATCTTACAAGAAAGCCAACAAAGCCTGAACCTTCTGATAACTAGCTGTGTGATTTATAGAGCATCTTATTCATTCATCAGCAAGCATTTAAATTTCAGCTCTGCTGTCAGACACCATGAGTGCTGGGGATACAAAGACAAAAAGCAAAACCAAAAATAAATAAAATCACCTTCAAGGAGCTTACATTTCACAGAGGGAAATGCCATGTATAGAGATAAATAAAAACAAAACAGATACAGAGTAATGGGGGGAGAAATACTACAAAGCTAGGGAGGGGAACGGGGAAAGAAATGTCTTGTCAGAAGTGGCACTCAAGGAAAATTTTTTTAAAAATAGCATTTGTAGAATACTTTAAGTTTTGCAAAGTACTTTATAATATTATTTCATTTTATCCTTACAATAACCCCAGGTTGCAGGTGCTATTGGTATCCCTGTTTTACAGGTGGGGAAACTGAAGCAGGCAGATGTTAATTTAGTTACCTAGGTCACACAGCTTGTAAGTGTCTTAGGCTACATTTGAGCTCTATTCTTCCTGATGCCAGGTTCACTGGCTGCCTAGGACTTTAGTTGAGGGAGAAAAGTTTTCTAGACATGGGCAACTAAGTGATGTTCTATGCAAAGTCTCCTCATGGACAGATGAAACGTCATCTAAAGAGAAGGCCAGCTTGGCTGGAACACTGAGTCAAGGAGTCATACAAAACTTCTTAGTGACAATTTGGCACCAAACCTGGACAGTCTTAGAAAGGTCTCATTTTGGCAAACATTAAAGGGACATTGACTTAGTTCACTGATTTCAAGGCATTGAAGATTTTTGACATGGATTGCTACTTCCCTTAATCATCTAGATCTCATTCCACCTATTTGTAGTTCTTAATTCTCCATGCCCTCTATGAAGATTCCATTTGCTTCATGAGGTTTCTGAAATTCCTCATGAAAGACGTTCTCAAAATTAAATACCTTCCAACCCCCATCCCTTGATTTTAGCAAACTGGCATTTGTGTGAGTTTGTTTCTGTAGAAATCTTCATTGCAAAGATAGATAGCCTAATGCACCTAAGATAGGCTATGGCTTCTGAATCTGCCCATGGTCTATTCAAGAGAATAATATAGGGAAGGAACAATTTCATGTTTTGCATATTGCCCAGTGATGACAACAAGCTCATTAACATCTTATAAGTCATCTTCTCCACCTTTGCAGGCCTCCTTCAATTCTTCATTGTGGTGTAAGGTGTTCCTACACTAGGGGGCCAGCAAAGCTCCACGTGGGGACAGATCCTTCCAAGCTGATGAGCCTCTACCTATGGGCCCAGAGATGAATTCTATGTCTGTTTCCTTAGCACTATCATAGCAGATGTCACTAAAAGGCTGACCATTTGGTAATTTTCTTTTTCAGACAGTAATTGATGAAGACCATTTATGAAGACATGAGAGATATGAAGAAGAAAAAATGGATGAAATGAGTACTTCTCCCAGTATTAACATTGGCCATGTGTTGTTTTCTGCAATATACTTTGACAGGGAAGCAGGGTGTCATGTCTGCTTAGACAGCTAGCCTCAGAGTCAGTATGATCTGGGCTGAAATTCAGCCGCTAACACATACTGACTATGTGACCCTGGGCCAATCACTTAACCTTTCAATAACCCATACAATATTCTAAAACAGGAAAGATCATGAGCTGATCTGGACTGGTAGAGGGAATCCCCTTACTAGACCGAAGTTACTTATACGAATTCCTTCCGTCATCCTCTCCATGACCAGTATTAAAAAAAATGTTCATGATTATAAGTCTTAATTTAATAATCAGTCTTCCTACTACCTATACATACACACACATATATGATATTGCATACATATAATATATATCTTCCTACCAATTATATATATATATCACATATATGATATATATGTCATAGATAGGAAGTTACACATGTATACATGCATATTTATGTGTGCGTGTGTGTGTGTTTGTGTGTGTGTATTGCAGAATATGTGACTTAGATTATGAAGGAAACCTTAGCTAGGAGTGGGGGTGGTGGTAAAGAAGCAGGGACTCTTTGGGCTCTAATTCCATGTCCTTAGGTGGCAAGGCATCAAAGCAATTAGGGGACTTTAAACTTTTGCTTAAACTAGAACAGCTTGACAGAGGAACTTCTGGTTAATTTCGGATAGAATCTAAAAGAAAAAAATAGCCATTACTATTCAGTCCATGCAATTTAACTTGGAAATATAACCACAGAAGAACTATGGGATCTAATTGTAAATTGAATTGGGCCTGGGATTGTTTTATCAATTCAGCCTCTTTTTTTTTCATTACTTAAATGAGATTTGTAACTTTACTCTATGAATCTACAACTCAGAATAATTGTAGCTACGCCAACATTGACAATGGGGATGGAGGAAATGCATTTATTTTTTCCATATATTAAGAAAAAGAAAAGGTTAAAATGCAATATTTTTGCACATTGATGACCCAGGTGTTTACTTTTATCTAGGAAAATAAACTTATCTAAAGGGGCCTTGAAAGAAATTCACCAAACTGAGTTTCGTGCACAATGAAGTAGGTGCCACAAATTCAGTTACTGAAAGTTACATAACTTCAGGGACAGCATTTATCTGTGGTTCATTTCTATTTCACGATGAGACCAAATTGGTTAAAGCAATCTTAGACAGTAGTTCCCAAAACACCAGATGCCTACTGAAATATGTGCCAGGCTAAAATTTCCTGCAATCCCCCTTTTAAAGTCAAAGGCAGCCAATCAATCATCCAGTATAAATATGAGACGGTGTTGCCAACAGATAAAATGTGTGATTTGCGGGTAAGAAGGCCACGATTTAAATCCAGGCTCTCACATTTATGACTACATAATCTGAGCGATTTATTTAATTCCCCTGAGCCTTGAGCAAGATTCTAACAATTCTTTACCAGCTTATAGATAGGCATTCTGTATCGATGGTCCCTATCAAAATTACAGGTTATTGGCACTGTTAAGTATTTATGGCAAGGCGTTATGGAACATACCTGGAAGTAGGGTGGTATAATCTAACGAGAGCTATGCTTGGAATAAGGATTCAGAAACACAAGATGTATGTGACCAGACCCAAACCACCTGCTGCCGTACTGGCCATCAGTTCATTCTCTCCTTCACCAGCATCTAGGAGCACAGCCTTGTGATTCCTGGCTCTTAGAGGTGAGCTGTCTTTTTATCTTTTCCAGAACCAAGTCTATAGCCACTTCCATTCAATGTCCACGTCACGCATCCTTTCCCTACTCCTTCCCCAGTTCCTTCTTATATTCTTTCCTCTCCATTAGACTGTAAGCTCCCTGAGGGCAGGGGCTGTCTTCGTTGCTGTATTTGTATCCCCAGTGCTCAGTGCTTTGTCTGTAACATAGCAACAACTTAAAAAAAATACCTTTTTTTAATCCATCCATTTCTCTCTGTGTGTGTGTGTGTGTGTGTGTGTGTGTGTCTCTCTCTCTCTCTCTGTGTCTCTCTCTTTGTCTCTGTTTCTGTTTCTGTCTGTCTCTCTCTCTGTGTCTCTCTCTCTTCCTTTGGGGGTTATTATTAGCAAAATACTTTATACAAGATGTCCCATAAGTCCTAATGCAGTTTTTAATGCTTTAATAGCTATTAAGCATCACTAAATTAAAAGTATATTAAGAATTTGGAGACACCTTGTATATGTTAAAGAACTATAAAAATGAGAGTTGGTCAGTGTCAAGGAGTTAATAATCTAGTTGAGAGATAGCATAATACATACATACATGCATGCATGCATGCACACATACATGCATACATATGTATCATTTTACATTTTGATGGATCAATAGTTTCTTCAGTGGACAGTCTATCAATCTGTTGGCTACATGGTGCCATAAAAAGAGCCCTGGGTTTGGAGTCAGAGAACTGGGTTTCAAAAGTCTGCTCAGCTACTTCCTACCAGTAGGACCTTAGGCAAGTCATTTACCTTCTCTGAGACTCAGTTTCCTCCCATATGCCATGAGAGAATGGGCTGGCTGCTCCTTGAAGTCTCTTTCAGTTTGAAATCAATTATCCATTGATTTTCTGCTGCTTTAGTTCATGGCCCGTTCATGTATTCTAGTCTCAGATGATTCTTGCCCCTCCTCTTTGCCCTGGCTCTGTCCCGTGCTTTTGATTCTCTCATTTCTCACTTTCTCCTCCTGGAATATATGATTTCCTTCAAAAAAAAACTGCTCATGGCCCAGCTTTTACGCACAGCCTTTTCTGACCCCATTTTACAGATGAGAAAACTGAAACTCAGAAAGGTTAAGTGATTTTTCTGTAGTTAGACAGTTAGGAAGAGTCAGAGGTGACATTAAAAACTCAGAGCTTCCAAGATGACACTTCACTCCCTGCATCAAGGCGTGCCTGCAATGGTTGGTGTATATCACCTAAGAGTTAAATGCGTGCACATTTCTGTGGGCTGCTCAAGTGTCTCTCTTGCTGAATCTCAGCTAGATCCCAGCCAGCCAGTCAACGTGGTCAAGTTTCTCAGGTCCAGTGAGATGAGGAGTTATTGTAAACTGGATTGGCTCTGTCTGATTGGATTTTTTGCTGTTAACTATTAACAAACAGCATTTATGTTTCTGACATTGTCCCTTCGACCTCGCTTTCCAAAGCACAGAAGTAGTGACTGACATCACTCATGCTTTGTCTTCCTTTTTATGTGCACCTGTACTTTAGACTCATTATCATGATTTGTTGAATTGTATTCAGTGTTTTTTCCCTGACAAAATTGAGTCTCTTCATATTACCCTGCAATATAGCTGTGATACTTTAAAAAGCTATCAAAGGATCCTTACCCTGTACGCCATCTCCCATGTTCTTCATATCCAAAACTAAATAAGAAACATGTCATCTGCTACACACAGCACTGAAATAGCTTTCTTCTTTGTGTCTAGCATAGGGTTATTGGGGATTTTTTTAAAGACCCAATTATTTTGCCTTGCAGTTCTGGAAACATTTCTTTTACAAAGTAACTGACCTGACTGTAGCATGTAGGAAAAGTAGGCTGAGATTCATTTATGAAACATTCATTCTATAAACATTTACATTAGATTCGCAACAAACATTAATTAGATAGGGAGCATGGCAAAATGAATAGGGCTGTCTTTTAAGCCAGAAAGACCAGGGCTTAAGTTCCTCCTCTGACTTATACCAGTTGTGTGACCCTGGGCAAGTCATTGAAATTCTCAGTACTCTAGTCAACTCTCAAAGAGTAGCAATCCCAGAGAAGGTTCTGACTGTCATTGGGAGAGGGAGTTCATCACCCAGGAGTTGCATATATCAATGAAATCACAGGTCTTCTCTCTGTTCCTCTCCTTAAATGCCTCCTAGGTGCAATCTTTATTTTTAGGCCTTAAAGTTTTGAAGGTAAATTCAATACAGCCTTTGCTTTCATGGGGGTTTACAATTATTATGATTGAGGATTTCAAGTATTTATTATGCACAAGGTGTTATGGAGAATACCAAGAAATACAGTGTTGTAATCTAACGAGAGCTAGTCTTGGAACAAGCTCCATGGAGATTAAGAGCTGCCTGACCATCACCACACCATGCTGCCACCACTCTAGCCATCAAGCCCATAATTCCCTTCACCAGAATCACCAAACACCAAACACCAAAAACCAAACACAGCCCTGGGACCCCTGGAATAATGGAGGAAAGGGACCAAAGATTGGAGAAGGCCCAATATTCTGCTACTCATTTTTAAAAGGGGAGACAGTAGAGTCTTCCAAGATAGGCCAGAGAACCAGGTTTATCTCATTCTCTTTGTTTGACAGTATTATTAAAGCAACATATGAGGGTAATGCTGTGGCTATAATTTGCCTAGATTTTGGTAAAGTTTTTGATAAAGTTTCTCCTACTATTCTTGTGAAGAAGATGGAGATACTGGGATTAGACAATGACACAATATGACGAATTGAGAACTGAATAGATAATCAGACTCATAGGGTATTTGTTAATGATTCATCGTCAATAAGGCAGGAGGTCTCCAGTGTAGGATCCCAGGGATCTGTAACTGACCCTGTTCTTTTAAAAAAAATTATCAGTAACTTGTGCAAAGCCTTTAATTACATTTTTAATGACACAAAGGTGGATAAGAGAGCTAACACAGTGGATGGAGGAGCCAGAGCACAAAAGGATCTTAATGAGCAAGAGCATTGGGCTGGATCAAATAAGATTAAATACAATAAAATAAATGATTAGTCTTGCACATGGGACATCAACTTAACTGTGCAGATATACTATGGGGAAGGCATGGGCAGATCAGTCATTCGGAGCAAAATGTGGGTGTTTAGTGAGTGCAGGCTCGATATGAGTCAGCAGCATGATTTGGCAGCCAGAAGAGCTGGTGTGATGCTGGGGAGCATTAAGTGTTGTATCTTTCAGAAAGAAAGGAGATGAAAGCTCTACTGTACCTTCTTCAGACCTCATCTGGAGTATGTGTTCAGCTGTAACACAATTTTAGAAAGATATTGAGATGTTGCAGAACATCCAGAAGACAGTTATCAGGATGGGGGAAATAGAACAGGAGAGCAGCAGGCCTGGAATCAAGAACTGAGTTCAAATCCTGCTCGGACACTTACATGTGACCCAGGGCAAGCCATTTAACACTGTTTGCCTCAGTTTCTCATCTGTAAAATGACCTAGATAAGAAAATGGTAAATTACTCCAGTATCTCTGTCAAGAAAACCCCAAATGGGGGTTAAAAAGAGTTGGACATGACTGAACAATGACTGAAGAAACTCAACAATGGGTTTTGCTTCTTTCTATGTGAGTCCCCCATTATGTTCCTTGTATTACAAACAAACAGGAGAAATAAAAGATTACTGGTCAATGAGATCAAAAGAATCAAGGAAGATTTAGGGAAACCTTTTCTCAAGAGAAAAAAGGTTTTGGTGTTGTTGTACAAATAGTTTCTTGTGTCAAAATAGGAATCATTTTTGTAAGAAAAGGAATATATTTTTAGGGTATCTAAGAGTTCCACTTTTATTTTTGGTCGTGGCCTGTGATTTCATCCTTGTCTAGAGCTCCAAGCAGTTCAACAACTAGTATTTGAGGCACTTACAGAGTAGCCTGGGGCACTAACACACTAAGAAAACTGCCCAGGGTTATACAACCAGGAGGAGTCAGACTCAAGTTTGGGAAAGTCTTCCCGAGTTCAAGACAGGCCATCTGACCACTGATCTATACAACCTCTTCCTGGATTTGATTATGAATAAAACTAATAGCTCATTTCTAGAATGCTTTAAGACTTGCAATGTGATTTCTCCATAATAACAATATGAAATGGATAACTGTCATAGTGGATAGTATGTTGTACCCCGAGTCAGGAAGACCTGAATTCAAATCTGACCTCAGATATTTACTAGCTGTATGACCTTGCATAAGTCATATAACTTCACTCAGCCTCAGTTTCCTCATTGGTAAAATAAGGACAACAATAGTATCGACCTCCCAGAGTTGTTTTGAGGATAAAATGATATATTTGTAAAACACTTTGAAAACTTTAAAACACTAACATAATTGCTAGTGATGATGAAGATGATGATGATGTGACTTGCCTTATTCATGAAGCTCATAAACATCAGAGTCAAGAATCCAACTCAGTTGACTCCAAGTCCAGAAAATTTCGTCTCAATGGTTCTTCATACTAATTAGGCCTAATCAGTACATGAGGAAAGAATGGAAACAAACCATTGAGCTGGAAAGGACTTTGGAAACCCTGTTGTCCAATCTCCTACCCAAGGTAGTAAATTGCTCCATAGTGACACAGGCAGAGCTGGGCAATTCAGTAATACAAGCAACGATGGAGAAAGGGCAGAGAGACTGATTAGAAGTAAGGATGATGGCTGGGAAAGCAGGACTAGATATCAAACCAAATTAAGGATCTAGAAGAAGGGTTCAGGTAACATCACTGAGGGCTATGAATAGGGATAGCATTAATGATAGCTAGTATTTATATAGCTCTTTAAGACTTCCAAAGCACTACATAAGTTATCTCATTTCATTTTTATAACAATCCTGGAGAGTAGGTATTATCTTCATGTCCACTTTATAGCTGAGAAAACTGAGGCCAAGAGAGATGACTTGCCCAAGGTGATTTTACTAATATCTGAAGGAGTATTTGAACTCAGGTCTTCTGACTACAAGTCCAATGTTCTGTCTACTCACTGAGGAGGGTAGGAAGAAAATAAGGAAAAGTCAGAGAAGAAGGCTGATAGGAGAAATCACAGGGGATTAAAAACAAATTTCCTTTTCTGTTTCATCTTGTCTAGTGCTATGAAATGAGAAGTAGAGTACAGTTAAAGAAGCTGAGCAATTCTGAGATCTATAGGCTGGACGGAAGGAAGACAAGTGGTTTAATAGAACCGGAAAACTATTTTTTTAAGGATTTTGCCTTTGTCCATCCCACCCTCATTGATATATTTTGTATTGTATGGGCTATATTTGTTTATTACCCAATATTTGGTGAAGTCTCTATCAGGATTTTATTATTTTTTCATCATCATTCTGGGGCCAACAGCTGGCAGGAATATATGTTCAGAAAGAAGAGAGACATAGAATAAAGTGAACCCCTGCTGCCCTTAACCCAGCCCATCCCTCTGCCAGACTCCCTAATTGATGCATTATGTAATTTCGAGTTGGAACCCTTTTTGATTTAGGGAATATTATTTCTCGAAAGAGAAGCTGTGGGGAGACAATGCAGATGATAAAGCATTCACCCACAGCTGCTTCATAACCTTCTCTGCTCATGAAAGGCTCCATTTTTCCCCTAAAAGACTCAGCAAATGGCTGTTTCTCCTGTCTGAGTCTGAGTTTTTGTACTTAGGCTTCATTCACCTGATTAAATTGGACGAGAGGGGTGCTTGTTATTTTTAAACCAGCTTCTTCCCTAAAGTGGATTTTCCCCCCATATGGACTAAAGCAAGTGCCCCTGGTCTATGCTTTCTAGACAAGCCCCAATGCCACACTTCTGGCAAAACTTGTTCATCTTGGGTCTCATCTCCTCAGAAGCTAGCAGCCTGTTTTCTAAGGTGAGGGCTAGGAAACTACTGGACAGGGTGTCAAGAAACCCCAAAGAAGATGCGAGTAACTTTTCTTGTGATTCCAGACAAGTCACATAACATCTCTGAGCCTCAGTTTCCTCATTTGCAAACTGATAGCATTGGATTAAATGACCTTTAAAGTCTTTCCTGCTCTAAAATTCTGTGATCCTTCATCTATCATCTACTTTCATGGATATTTTAAATGGCCAATCAGTGTTCTGACTAGAAGGAAATTTTCTATTGTACATTAATTAAAATTTAAATTTAATGAGATTAAAAATGACATTTCAAATCTCTTTCTGAATTGGAAAAGGGAAGAAGAAAAGAGACCTAAAAAAAAAAACCCTGAAAAATATTTCAAACTTCTGGAAGGAATCAAATATTTCTGAGCCTGTTTTGGCTTTTATAACATGATATTGTTTGTTCTCTATAAATTGTCAGGGAGCATTTTGCCCCTCAGAATGATAAATGTTTGTAATAACTAAAGCATAACAGACAGAGAAAATAGGCAAGCATTTTCTCCCAACTTTAGGGCTAGAAAGCTGTGTGACCTTGGACATATCAATCATTCTCTCTGGGCCTCAGTTTCCTTATCTACAAAATAAGATGGCTAGAATCTCTAAGAACCCTTTACCCTCAAGTGGTCAATAATTTATGAGCCTGAGACTAATCTATATGTTGTCAAATGTGAGACCCTGGATCCTCACCCATCTTAGAGCTATAGTACTCTAGCACTTAACTTAATAGCTCTGCACAATCTTAGATACATTAATGTCATTCGATGAATAATTTCTTCTGAATTATTGGTTGATTTGTAAAATTTGCATTTCATAGTCCTCTGAATTATCTGAAACTATATCTTGTTAAAAAAAAAAGAGCAATAAGAATTTACCCCCTTCTTAGCTGCCTACTGCATTGAATCTTTTGATTATGATCATTCAAATTCCTCCCTCAAATTTTGTACAAGGCAGAGCACTGTGTACTACGTTCCCATGTGTTGGGCTGAGTGAGTCTCACTGTCTGGGGGAATTCTCTGTTGACTACCTCTCCCAGGAAGTTCTCCATGAGCTCAGAGAGTAATCTTGGCTCCCAGTATACACTGCGATTTGGTAGAGAAAACCCAGTTCATGAAGGGAGTGGGAAGGTGTAGGAAAAAAAAAGAGTCATGATATGGATGGGAGATGCTGGTCCAGGTCAGTGGGGGCAGACAGTGGAGATCTGAGGGATTGGATCCATATAAAAAACTCTGGTATCCCCTGTGAAATCTGATAACTACCATAGGATCATAGTATCAGAATAAAAAGGGCCCTTAGAGTTCATTAGCCCAAGGCCCTCGTTTTATAGATGGGAAACTAGAGCCCAAAGAAATAAACTGGCCAGTGAACACATGCAGCCCATGGTTACAATGGTCATCCTTTCACTATTGCAAGAAGTCAAAAATCTCAAGACTTGCTGCTATGGGAAAAGAATGGAAGGGAAGGAGAGGGGAGGGAAAGGAAGGCAAAGGAAGGGGCTAACCTGAGACTGCTCGAGAAAAATAAATGAATGAATAAGAAATGAATTTTAAAAAAATGATTTATTAGGCATTTACTCTGTGTAAGACCCTGTGCTAAGCACTAGGACACTTACTTTTAAAGAGACATAACCCCTTGCCTTGAAGGAGCTCAAATTCTAAAATGGGAAGACAAAACATAAAATGAAAGATGACCAGAAAAAGTCATTTTTGTTTCAGTGAGGAGAAAAATGGGGCTGAGTGGAGAATACATACAAAGAGGGGTGCTGAGAAGGTAGCTTAGGTGAATGGCTGGATGAAATGTAAAGATCAAGCAGGTCCAACCAGTACTTAGTGGAGTCTGAATGGGCTAGTCTGTACAGCCACCAATCAAATGTTTTCATCCCTAGGGCTAGATTTCCAAAGAAGAGAGGATGACATGCCCCAGGGATGGGGGCCTGGGCTCAGGGAGACTGTAATGAAGAAAAAATCTTCGGTCTAGCTTGGAGGATGCTGGTTCAGAGAGGGAGGGAAAAGTCAGCAACCACAGCTGGCAGATGGTGAGATAGCTTGGAAGGCTAGCTGGCTAGCTGGATAGGATGTAATGCTAAAGTCACAACCCTAATTAATAGTCTTCTGTGAATAAACTGGAATGCCCCTATCTATCTGTTTTGGAAAGACAGGAGTTGATGGTGAATTAACAAGCACTATAGGGAGATAAGCAGAGGTGACAGCCATTTGGGTATAAGGGCCAAGTACTATCAATATCTGATTCAACTCCTCATTGTGTAATTTGCTCTTCGATTTCATTTAATGTCATTTGCGTGTTATATTTGTGACATCTGCTTTAGTCAAGCAGAGATTAATATGATGGATACTCCAACTTATGTATATGAATATACAAGGGACAAAAGCAGGCTCTGGATGATCCTGAATGAAAAGAGTATTTTGAAATAAGAAGCGCGATGTTGTGAAAAGGGCAAGTATTCAGATGATGATGATGATGATAGTGGTGGTGGCGTTTGATTTATATTCAAGCCCTGATAGGTGACATTGTGAAAGTCAGACAACCTCATGGGCCTCTGCTTCCTCACCAATGAAAGTGAGAAAATAATCCTTGTACTGCTACTTCACAGGGTTGTTTTGTGAGAAAACTTTTTCAAGCACTTTAGAAATGTGGCCTTTTATTCATTTTGCCTGTCAGTTTTATCCAGTTTCCTTAAAAGTTGGATTATCCCTCTGGGTTTCCGTATTTGTACTATACTTCAGCAAAACAGAACTGAAAGCCTCAGGCCCAAAGACTCAGAAGCTTAGGCCTGGAAAGACTTTAGGGATGAACATTTACATTGCAGGCTACTTTGTCATCATGTTCCAGTTCCTAATGAAAACTGAGTAATGATGTATATTTGCTTAAATAATTGTTTTGGCTGTAAGAACCCTACTAGAAGGGTATTCTTTATTCATAGTCACTGAAAAAGGAAACAATCAAGACTTTGAACACATGTAAAGTGGGTAATGAGTTTGTGTAACATAATAATAATAGAGGCAGATGAACCAGGAAATGGGGCTGGCCATTCACAATGCCATAGCTCCAGGAATGTGAAAGCAGAGAGAGACAGGCAGGACATAAGGCAAAGGAGCTGATTGCTCTGTGAAAGTGACTGTGGCCAGGAAGAAAGAGTTTGAATTGTTTCATTTGTGCCATATTCAGAGGGTGACATAAGGATTCACTGATTAATTTTCATCCACAATGTATTGTAGTAAGTAATTGAATTTGGTGATAATTTTACTCATCACAAATGACTTGCTATGCAAAAGTATTAATAGAAGTTCTGTGATGTGTCTGTGGAGACAGATGCTATGTATCATCTACAATCATCTATGGCAGAATAAATTATAAAATTACACATGTATATGTACACTGAAATTTGTATATAATATGAAACAGGTATGTACTTATGTATACGTAGGCATAGTTTGTATATATGCATATTCAGATAGATAGACAGATAGATGTATGGACAGATAGACAAATATACACACATAACATGTATATCTCTTTATTGGAGATAGGAACCATACCTGTGATTTCATGGATATAGGGAATTTCCAGGCACAAACAAATAAAGCTTCCCCCTATGAATGCAAGTGAGCAACCTCTCTACAATGGATGGTCTTACAGACTAGCTTAGAGCAATGAGAGGTTAAGTGACTTATCTTTGATCATGTAGTCTGTATGTGCCAAGGGCTAGACTTGAGCCCAGGTCTTCCTGTGCACCAGAAATTTCCTCTAATGAAGCAGATCACAATCCAATCATATCTTCCCATCCTATAGGCCTTTTTTTTTTATGTCCTCCTAAATATTAGTTACAATGCAACCACTTAACATGCATGAGGATAGACATCACTGTTTCTCCAACTACCAGTGCAAGGCTCTGGCTGTTTACTTGTCATCCTGAAATTAGCTGCATGACCAAGGACCAGCTGCTCTTTTCTTTCTGCTCTGTATTTCCTTGGTGTCACAACATATTCCTGTTCTTCTTCTGCGTTCCTTCTTGGTTATATATTGTAGCGTGCTCCCATCCACCCTTTATTGCCTTTTGTGTAACAGTCATTCTTAGGAGGCAGTCGTGTTCAAGATCTCAGGGCCACCCCGAAATGTCGGCAAAACTGTTTGTATTGAAAAGATGGGCCTTTGCTGTTTTGGGAAACTCAAAATCAATAGAAGCACTTGACAATTTTCCAAAATTAATCCACCTGGCTTTGCAACTCTGGGCACAACTTATTGTACACCTATATGGCCTGTCCCAGATATACATACTATTGGTTAGGATGTATGTTAAAATTGGGCAATAGACATTCATCTGGTCTTTCCTGTGCATATGGACAAGCCAAAAGCCCTATATCATGACTTATCTCATGTTTACTGTCAGAGGGTTATTGACCAGGGTGGTTTTTGCTGTTATGTCTACCAAGGAATCTTGAATAACCATGAGATATGGATGGGAGATAGACTCACAGTTGTAAAAGAGCCTGGAAGGTGGCCTTCTATTCTACCAAGTTAAATATGTTTTCATTGTCAACAAACAAAAACAATGGGATCTTATATTTGCTACATCTTTCAGGAAGTTGTGAGATGGTAAAGATGAAATCTATTGTCTAATGTTGCTTATGAAAGCCTCCTTACTGATATTCTCATTGAGGAATACATTGGCCTTACAAAGACTTTTTCACATATGGTAACATAGGGAAAGCAATTCTACCAGGAACTTGACAAGACTCTCCAAATCAAACTACCACCCACACTGATTCTTGGTGACTTCAATGCAAAGATGGCAGAAGGTAAGGATGGGAAGAAACAAATGGGAAAATGTATATGGTTTGAGACTGATGAGACTAAAAGCTTGTAAATCATACCATAGGCTCATGCCTCTCTGTCATGAACACATTCTTCCAAAAAAACAAAACAAAACAGAATTGGTAGGCACTGAATATGGTTTGAACCAAATAATAGCATAATAAATACATCTGCCTCAGTTGTAATGGACAAGAAGATATGACGAGTTACTTGAGTCAGCTGTCTTTGAATAGTCAGATCATTGACTTGTCCAAGCTCAGATTAGATTTTGTAATAAACAAGAATGAAAGGTTAGGTTGTTTGTTTGTTTGTTTGTTTTTAAGCATTGGCATATGATGCAGAAGATTTCAATGTGAAGTATTTAAATAAGCTCTTCTAAGTAAAAATGAAGACTGGACAACAAAAATGGCATCATTCCTAATTATGACGATTCTATCTAGAAGGTAAACTAAAGCCCCAATTCATTGCTGCAACCCAAAGAAGCAAAAGCACCAGAAAACACTTTGGTCAGGAAACATTTGACTTAGTTACCAAATGGAGAGAGACATAAGCCCCAAACAAGGCTGGATTAAAATATAAACTTAGCTGTGAAGTCTTACAAGGAATAATTGTATATGAATCTGAACAGTATTATTTCATGAAGCAGAAACTGGAAGGAAGCACCAATTTTAAAGAAAGCAGGGCAAGATAGCCAACTGAGCAAAGTCATTTCCAGGGCACTCCTAGGGAAAAAATGTGGGAAAAAGACGTCAAAAAGAAGGACTATATATTTTTAAATCAATAAATTATTTTTGTGCCCTCCTCTCCCCTCAAGGATAATGGGACCGTCACTTTTGGACCCTAACATCACAATCACTAAGGTGGTTCAGAGAAAGTAGAAATGGCACTAAATAGACCAAGCATAGACAAGGAGAATTAGCAATTGGATTCAGTATACTCAGAGAAGGCCCATGTTGGAGGCAGAACAATTGTGAGGACACTGAGGGGCCCACATATATGATAATTGAGGGAGAAGAGGATACAACAATGTGGGAAAATGTTGACATTTGTTAATACCTGTAAAAGGTGACCAAGATCATACTCAGATGTTTTTATACAGATTATATAAATAAAGATACATATAGACATATGAGCTATAGGGTGCACCCAAAGTATTAGTGAGGCTTTTGGCTATTAAAGCTTATTATCTGGTATCACTATGAGGAGCCCCTATGAGTGTTGCCTAAAGAGAGACAAACTGGCCCGGGTCAGGCACAGAGCAGGTCAATGCTCTTATGCTGCTCAGAGTGGGACCCAGCTTGCGTAACCTCAGAACTTCCAGTCTAGATGAACTAGAAAGATTAATTTGTAAAAAGAAAGAGAAAAAAAAAACTTTGTCTAAATTATCTAATGCTAAATGGGCTATTTGGGGAGGCAATGGGTGTATGATTTTATAGAGATGACCTAATGGAAGATTTCTTAATTTGCTACAAACTTAACCCATTTCATAGACCTGACCATCACTCATCCTTGCTAATATGAGGTCCAGAAGATTATTTATCCAACACTGACTTTGGGCTACATAAAAATATTCAGCATCTTCTTTGGGGAGCATAATTTGCAGAAGGTTAACAGCTGACATCTTCCCAAATTAAAAAAAAAACATTTTGTAAGGCATACAGTTAATCAGAACCTTAGTACATATGGTAAATGTGTACTGGCCCCCTGCTGCTTGATGGTTTTTATGCCAGTCTCAGGATCCAGATGACATTTTGTGCTATTTTCTATACTTATTTATACTTCCCAGTAACCTTTTCATTTTCAATATTTTGTGGATTTCTTTTTTTTCCTTTTCCTTGCATTACAATACATTGCCTGGCAGTTTTCCAAGTTTCACATAGCTGTGAGGAAATAGGAGCCTTATTCCTTTAAGCAGTCCTTTAGTACATTCCTTTCGAAGAAGAATTTTTCAGTTGTCTTCTTCTTTGTGGCAGCGTGTTCTCCATGTTCTGAAGGATAAACCCAGAACTGGTCAGATTCAGTTGAGGAACCAAGCCTTTAAAGAAGGTTTATTTCAATATATTTTGGGAAATTAAAGAAAATAGCCATTTCTTGATTGAATCCTCATAATACTTTATAAGAGGAGTGTTTATTGAACCCTTCTCCAGCTTTCAGTGTTTGTACCCTGATGAGTACTACCCTTGACAAACCCTCCTCACAGTCTACTATGCTTCTAACTTTCATCTTTGCCATTTGCCTTCAAGAGCCAGATTGGTGCCAAAGAAGTCATAAAACTATGCTAATTATATCTATTTCTCATTAATGTTATCTAGACAAAACTGGAACTTTACCTCTAAAAGGAAATTATTTAATTTTTATTGCCCCCCATAATAAGTCTTATTTATCTAGATTTTGAGGTTTGGAAAGTGCTCTTCTCATAACTACCCTCAACAAGGGTCGTATGAGTATCTTCATGCTATAGCGTAACATCCTTCAGGCCAAGTAAATCTTGTTTGGTCATTAATTGCCCTTGTTTTACATAGAATGCTGGGAGTTTTCATGCCAACCCCAATTAATGCAATCACAAAAGTCACACAGCCATCACTGAATTCATCAAAAAAATTAAAAAGCATCATGGAATTTTCCTATCACATCATCACAATAGGTGGATGAGCACTTTATCAATTTGGTTTTATTTTTTTAAAATTACATCTTTTCATCTCTCTAGCCTTTACTTATATCAGAACTCCTTAACCTAGGACCTATGTATTCTTTTTCTTTTTTATACTTTAATAATAGTGTTTTAATGTGATCTAGTTTCCTTTGTAATCCTATATTTTATTTTATCTATTAAAAAAAAACCTTCTGTGATTAAAGTCCAAAGGTTTCATATGACTGCCAGAGGGGTCTAGGACATTAAAAAAAGGTTAAGATCCCTGACTTATAAGGTGATAGATGTCAAACTGGAAGAGATCTTATAGGGTATTAATTCTAACCCCCTCATTTTACAGATGAGGAAATTGAGAAGTTGTTGAGGTCAGTGAAAGCAGAGATGACTTGCCCAGGATTGCAGAGCTGGTAAGTGTCTAAACAGGATTTGAACCTATATCTATTTCTTGACTCTAAATCCAGTGCTTTATGCATTGCACCACACTAACTCAGCTCTGTTGAATCTGTTCTGTGACATATGTAGTCAACCCCTTAACTTTTTCCACTGTTTTCTGATGGGCTCCCTCACATCCCTGGCTGATGATTGGTCTGCAGGTGACCCTATGTTCTCAAGAGTGAGGTCAGTAGTTGTGCAACGTCCTGAAGATCCTACCAAGGATGGAGAGATGGGGGAAGGGGAGGCTGAGAGCTTGGGGAGAGACTCTGGGTGCCTATGGCCTAAGAACCAGGCTAGATGAGTGAAGAAGGCTCCTCACCAGAAGGTTGGCCATCAAGGGAAGAGCTTCTCTGTCCACAGCAGTTATCAAGACAGTACAGAAAGGATAGATTCTCCCTTGATGAAGGGAGCTTCTATCATGATGCAATTATGGATCTTTTGAAGTCCTGAAGAAGGTTGCTTCAAGCCTGGCCTTGTTTGCTTCCTGTTCCCAGGCTGCATAGAAATAATTTCTATTCTGCCATTTCATTAAAAAAAAAAAAACAGGCTTGTTCCCATCTGCTATTAGTACCTCAGTATTGTAAGATGGCATTGTACTCATACTGACGAACAGAGTGCTTCGTGAACAAGAATCCTTAGCTGCTTATTCTTGAGTAGATGCCAACTGGCTTGATGATCTTGGGTGAGTTAATTAGCTAGCCTGACGCTTCTCATCAAGCAAAAGCAGACAATGCCCTGCCATCCCAAGGCAGATTTAATGAGGTTGTGCCCATTTCTGTACATGGCCGAAAAATGACTAGAGAACGGCAACATTGTAGAGGATAAATCATTGGTGGTCACCTTAGCAATCAGTCCGGATCAACATGTGGTTGATTAGGAAGTGAGTCATCCCGATCAGATGGACAGGCTGCCTGGGCCAATTATGCAGGAAAATATCATAGGCAGGAAAAAATCCTGCATTGTGCTCCCTTACAGTCTTTGTTTTGTTCTCTTTCTCTACGTTTTCTCATTCCTCTACCCCCTTCAGATGTATAGTAGTACTTCACTTATATGAAAAACAAACTGCATCAATCCAGAAGAATTTGCTGAGTCCCTGCTGTGATCCAAGGATTGTGTGAGATGCTGGAGTTACAAATTTAAAAAAAGAACACCCTCCTGCCCTCCCTTCCTTCCTTTTCTTCCTTCCTTTCCTCCTTCCCTACCTCCCTTTCTTTTCCTCTCTTCCTTCTCACCTTCTTCCTTTCATCTTTCCTTCCTTCCCTCCTTCCCTTCCTCCCTCCCTCCTTCCTTCCTTCCTTCTTTCCTCCCTCCCTCCTTCCTTCCTTCCTTCTTTCCTTCCTTCCTTCCTTCCTTCTTTCCTTCCTTCCTTCCTTCCTTCCTTCCTTCCTTCCTTCCTTCCTTCCTTCCTTCCTTCCTTCCTTCCTTCCTTCCTTTCTTCTTTCCTTTCCATCTTTGTATCCCCCATATCTAGAACACCACCTGGGCAAATATATAGCAGGTACTTCATAAATGTTTGTTGGTTTCTTTTTTATTCTCTCTGCATTTTACTTAAAGGCATAAGCTATGGCTATTAGAAGACTAGGGATAGGACCTCTCATTTCATTGGCACAGGGACACACAAATGAGGAATTCCCTTACTCCAATGCAGGTTGACACTTTATTTTCAATTTCAAGAGTTAGAAAATTGTCAGACAATGATTTCCTCAGGGTCACATATCCAGTAAGCATCAGAGGCAGAATTTGAATTTATGTCTTCCTGGCTTCAGGGCCTGCCCTCTTCCACCAATCCATCAGTCAATAATAATTTATTAAGTGCCTATTATGTACCAGACAGCCTGTGCTAAATTCTGGAGATATAAAAATAAGCAAAAGATAGCCCGTTCCCTCAAGAATCTTACAGTCTAATGGGGAAGGAAACAAATAAACATGTGCAAACAAAAAGGAAATAATGAAAAAAGGAAATGAGCTAGAATGAAGTGTTGTTAGGAAAGGCTGTCTGTAGCAGAGAGAATTCTATTTGAGACTTAAAGGAAGCTAGGAAGGTCAGAAGGCAGGGAGGAGGAGGAGGGAGAGATTTCCAGGGATTGGGGACCTCCAGAGAAAATGCTTGTAGCTGAGGGATGGAGTATCTTGTTCACGGAATGACAAAGGGACCACTGTCATTGGATGGAAGAGTGTGTTTTGGAGAGTAAGGTATGAGAAGGCTGGAGAGGCAGAAGGCAGCCTGGGTTGTGAAGTGCTTTAAATGGCAACCAGAGCATTTTTTATTTGATCCTGGAAGTGATAGGGAGGTGACATGGTTAGACCTGTTCTTTAGGAAAATTCTCAATTTGGTGGCTGAATGGAAAATTACTACTCACTGCTCTGTGATTAGTTTAGAGACCTAACTTGATTATGTATATAATACCTACATAAATATATTCATATACACACATATATATATATGTGTGTGTGGTATGTGTGTGTGTATACACATATCACATAAATATAGTATATCATGATGTGATGTTATGCTGTGATATAATGTAATATAACAAAATGATGCAATATTATGTACATATAGATACATATACCTACGTATGCATGTGTGTATGCATATATGTCTATATATATCTCTACATTTTGTTTTGTCTTTTGTTTTACTGAAGTCTCATTTTAGGTCATGGTCTAGGTTAGCGGATCTATAATATTTGTGAAACGATGACATTGAGAGGAAAAACACTTTCTTAAGAAGTAGCAGATTGCCAAGGGGTGTGTGGGAGGGAGGGGCAACAGAGAGGAGAGAGAGAGAGAGAGAGAGAGAGAGAGAGAGAGAGAGAGAGAGAGAGAGAGAGAGAGAGAGAGAGAGAGAGAGTTCCTTGGGAGGGGGAGTTTGAAGATGTATAACAAAGCAGGGGGCATTGATTGATAGAACTAGGTCAGAAATGATAAGGATAAAGAGGAGAGATGGCTTGGCCTCCATTAGCAGGGAGGATCAGCAATTGCTCTGATATTAAAAGGCAGGAAGAGAAGATGGATAAGGACATAGAACACTGTTGAGAAGAGGTGGAGGAAAGTTGTAGGAAATCAAATGATTTCCTATACCAGGTATATTGGAATGAGCCTTAGTTGTGAAGAAAAAAAAGACCTGCATTACAATCCCAGCATCACTGATTAATAGCAGTGTGATTTTGGTCAAGTTGTTTAAACTCTCTGGATTTCTCTAACCTTGTCTTCTCTTCTTTGCCCAAGATGCTCTACCTCCTACCTCTTTATCTTTGCACTGTCTGTCACTCATATCAGAAATTGTCTTTCACTTTGTCTCCCCCAGTTTCCCTGCTTCCTTCAAAGCTGCTAGCTCAATGCACTTTCTGTAGGAGATCTTTCTCTGTGTCAGCTTCTAGTCCTTTCCTTCTGAGATTCCCCTCATCTTCTTTTCATATAGTGTGTATGTATATAGTCCTCTATTCTGATGTGAGCTTCTTGAGGACAGAGGCATGCCCTGCCACCAGATTTCTTCATATCCCCAGGACTTAGCAGAGTGCCAGGGACATAGCACTTAGTAAATGTTGGTTGATTGAATAACCTGTAAAATGAAGAGGTTGGATCACTAAGTTCCCATACAACTATAATCCTACCATTGTACAATCTGGATGGCAGACATCCAAATTTTGGTTGTGCATTGTGCAAATTATAGCTTAGATTATTTTCTTTATAACATGGCATTAAAACTCTGGGTGCTTTATAGACAACACCCAGTGTTTAGTCTTCAGATTTTGTTACGCTGGATTCAAGACCAAACTACTGGCTCTGGGTCAGAGCATCACACGTTTAATCCTAGAAGGGATCTTGGAGATCATCAATTCCACCCCCCTCATTTTACAGATGAGGATACTGAGGCTTTTACAAGCAGAACGATGTCAATATATGTAAACATTAAGTGCTCACATCAACACAGAAATGCATGACCAGTGAAAAGAACCAGAGAACAACAGAAGCCATTAGCAGCTCTCAGATTTCTCAGCATTTGGAGGCTATTTCCCTAGACTTACTTTTTGATATTCATAGCCCTGTAAAGCTGATGAGTCGAGACTGTAATGTTATAATGTTGTTTTAGGTTGACATTTTCTTGCAGAGTTGGTATTTTTAGATCTGTATCTTGTTTGCTTTTGAAACTTTCAGAAAGCTGGCTAATTTTCCCCTACATTTCTTGTTTATTTTTATGATTTAAAATATATATACGTGTGTGCTATATGGGCATGCACACTATATATACATATAAACATATGCACATATGTGTGTATACACATGCACGTGTGTGTGCGCACACACACACACACACACACACACACATGAATCAAACATGTGGAGTGCTTATTATTTTTACTCCAAAAATTCCTAGGCTCATAGGATCATAGATTTCAAACTAGAAGGGACCTCGGAGCCCAAGCAGATTTACCCCAGTCTTAGTCTCAGATTCCTGACACACTTCTTTTGCCTTCTAGCAAGCTTTTTAAGGAGGGTGGCATAGTGGATAGAGTGCTGGGACTGTAGTTAGGAAGATCGGAGTTCAACTCCGACCTCAGACACTTATGATTTATGTGATTCTGGTCATGTAATCTCTGTCTATGTCAGATTCCTGAAGTACGAAATGGGGATGGTAATAGTACTTCCTCCCCAGGGTTGTAGTAAGGATCAAATGAGTTAATACTTGTAAAGGGCTTAGCACAGACTCTGGCATGTGGTAGTTACTTAATAAATGCTTCTTCCAGCCTTCTTTTCTTCCTTCTTTCTTTTCTTCTTTCCCTCTTTCCTTCCTTCCTTCCTTCCTTTTCTCCTTTCTTCCTTCCTTTTTTCCTTTCCTTCCTTCCTTCTTTTCTTCTTTCCCTCCTTCCTTTTTCCCTTCCTCCTTTCTTCTTTTCTTCTTTCTTCTTTCCCTCTTTCCTTCCTTCCTTCTTTTCTTCCTTCCCTCTTTGCTTCATTCCTTCTTTTCCTATCATTATCAGCACAGTAAAATGGAGGCTTGAAGAATAACTCACTGAAAATGGTCAGTGTTGCTGAATATCCTAAATGCGCAGCATAATGGATACATTTCTGGCCTTGACATCAGGAACATATTGAAATACAGGGGAAACCAAACTGTTTCTGCAGCAAGCAGGACCAGAGCTTTCATCCCACTACCTTCTCTAAAGGCTGTGTGACCTTGGGCAGATCAGTGAACTCCCCTGAGTCTTGATTTCCTCATCTGTAAGATGAAAGCTCTTCTAAGGCCCTCTTCCTGCTTTAGATCTATAATTTAATTTTGGCAACCTGGGTTCAAATTCTATTTCTGACACGTACCAACTGTTTCGCCCTGGGCACATCTTTTCGCCTTAGCCTCAGGTTCTTCATCTATAAAATGGGGATAATAATACCTATAGAACTAGCCTCAATGGTCTTGAAAGGCTCAAATGAGACAATGTATGTAAACTAGTTTGCAAGCTTTAAATGATTATATAAACATTTTGCAAACCTGAGAGCACTACTGATATGGGAAGTACAGTTACTAGCCTTGGTACCAGAAGAACATAGCTTTAAGAACTGGCTTCAGCTCTTTTTAACAATGGTCTCCAAGGCAAGCAGCCTAATCTCTGTGAGCCTCAGTTTCCACACCTACAAAATGGGCATAGTGATTCTTGTATCCTCTACCTCCAGATGGAAAATATGCATTGCTGTGTCAATGTGAGTTGCTGTTATTGTGAAGGTAATTGGTGTTTTATAATAATGTTGATGATGACTGATCTCTTATATATCCTTTTTCCATATTTATGAACCATTATCCCATTTGAACCACCATTGGACTCTCTGAGGCAGTTGTTATTATGGTCCTCAAATGAAGAGACTGATGCTCAGAAAATCAAATGACCTGTCCAGGGTCACACACCTAGTATCTGAAGCATCTTTATGGGTCCTAAAATAGCACCCTATGAAGCCAATTGTTTCCATGCTACTGATTTATGATGTGATGTTCAACTTTATCACAAATTATTGCTTAGATTATTTTCTTTATAACATGACATTAAAACTCTGGGCGCTTTATGGACAGAACCGAGTATAAAATTCAGATTTTATAACCATAAATTAAGGCATAAAGTACAGCAAGATGGATAAACTGTCACCAGAGTTGGACTTGTACTGTACCTTTCCATAGGAGAAATATGTCCCACCTGATCCACAGGCTTGAGCATCTGGTTTGCTGCCACATGTCATACCAGATGAGTTGTAGCTGCCCTTTCTCCAAAGTGGCATTGAAGACAGCCATCGCAAAGGTGATTTTCCACCCCTATTGCTCGATTAGTCCTTATTAAGAAACTTCTGAAACAGCCACTCCACCTGGGCTCTGAGCCACACAATCCGTGAGCAGGGAAATTTCCCGGAATGGTGGCTAATAGACAAAGCGTCCTTTGCTGCTCCTCCCATCCCCTTTGGGTTTCCCTTTGCCCTTTGGTGTTTTTGTGCCATGTGCTTGCTGCCTGTCTCCATCCCCCCTCCATCTGTTGTGACACGACCCTCTATGCATATCCTCTGGTAAGCCTTTGAATCAGTGACTTGATTATTTACTACCTCCCACTTAATCAGAGAAGAAAAAAGTCAAATTGAACACTATTTGTCAATGGAGAAGATATTTTGAAAGTGATGCTGAGAAGAAAGAAGATCCTCCCAAGGGGCTCATAGGTGTTGAAAAGGCTTTCTCCATGGTCTTCAAATTTGTCTTTCTCTATCCTTTGAGGACACAGTGGATTACTTCAGTTTCTGCCTTTGAGAGATGCAATGAACTGAATCTGAGAACTTTTACAAGCAAAAAGGGAGTAATGGAAAATAAAGTAAGGCTAAGTCATGTTGGTGAGGCCACGCTCACTTCTCTGGTCTGTCTCCAATCTTTCTCTAGCCATTGTCCTTTCATCCTTCCTTCTCTGGTATCATTGCCACATGACCTGAAACATCTCATGATCTAATTTTCTCAGAGAGCCTTTTTGAATAGGAAACTTTTCGACTTCTATCCTACATCTCATGTTGTTACTCTGAAGAAAAGACGAAGGTTGTGATCTCTTTAGGACAGGCTGCTCAGGCTTTGGAAGACTTTGAAGACCTTTCAGGGTTGTGTCCTCCTAGAAGAGTTTGGAATTGATTTTTTCATGGCTGGGCTTCCTGGTTCAGCAGCTTTGAAGAAAATGTTGTAGTAGGTTCTACTTCTTCAGGGACCTGCTAATGGGACTAGGCTTTGGAATCAACCAATCAACATGTGTTCATCAAACATTTATGTTTAAGATACTTTTAGGTGCTAAGAGTCTTCACCCAGCTCTACTCCTCTGGATTCTTCATCATTCCCTCAGAACCTCCTCATTCCGCCATATTACTTCAGCCCTGGAACTCAAAACCTCATAAGTACCTTTTCTCACAAAGCCCCTCCCTCTGAATGGAAGGTGGAGAGCTCCTCTTAGAATGGCCATTTAGGGAAGGTATCTGCCATTTTTTCATTTCCCAACTTGCTGCTCTCATGGATTTCTCCATCATCATTTGGCTCTGGTTACCTTTCTTTCCCCCCTCACTTTTCAGCTCTTTTTTAATGGTGCATCCTCCCATTAGGTTGTAAGCTCTTTGTAGGATATATAGATATATATATATATATATATATATATACACAGACACACACACACACACACACATATATATATATATATATATATGTATGCATATATATATAACATATGTGTGTGTGTATATATGTATGTATGCATATGCATGTATGTATATGTGTGTATGTGTGTATATATACACACATATATATACATATATACGTGTATATATACACACATATATATACATATATACATATATACATATATACATATATACATATATATGGGTAAGTACACACATACACATGCAACATACGTATAAAAATATAAGCCTAGGTCTTATAAACATATGTATATGTATATAACCATGTATATGTGCATATATGCAAAGTAAATACAAAATAAATCTGTAAATTAAATCCAAGATAGGGAGGGAGGGCACTAGCAGTAGGGAGGACTTAAAAGATTACTATGTAGAAGGTGGTTCTTAAAGGTAGAGAGATAGTGATAAGTAGAGAATGTAAAAATACATTCCAGTCATTAAAAACAGCCAATGGAAATGAATGGAGATGAGAGATGAGTGCCATGTGTTAAGGAGAGAAAGAAGTCCAGTATGGATGGACAATGAAGTAAAGGAAGGGGAGTAATATATGTGAATGGAAAGATGGTTCAGGGCCAAATTGTGAATGGCTTTAAAAACCAAACAGAGGGATGTGTGTACATACATTATAAATGTATGCTAAGTAGAGATGTGTTTTTGTATACATATGTAAAGTACAGATGTGCATACACATACATGTATAATTTTACATTCACGTGCATTTCTAGAAGTAATAGGGAACCACTGGAATTTCTTGAGTAGGAAAGTAGAATGGGCAAGGTGGGGCCTAGGGAAAATTGTGTGAGTGTGTGTGTGTGTGTGTGTGTGTGTGTGTGTGTGTGTGTGTCTGTCTGTCTGTATGTGTGTCTGTCTGTGAAGAATGGACTGGGATGAGAACAAATTTGAGGCAGGGATACAAATTCATAGGCCATTACAATTTTCCAAGTGAGTAATGGTGAACATCTCAATTAGGCTGATAGCCATATGAGTAGAGAAGATTTATAGGACAGATGTTATGGAGACAGATGCATGACAATTTCACAATTGATTGAATATATGGAGTATTAGAGAGCAAATGGATGTATCTATGCATGCATGCATGTGTGTATGTATATACAGATACTCTAAAAGTTTTAGTAGGGAGACATTCTTTGAGACTTAGCTGAACCAGGGGAGTAAGGGCTTGCTCAGGAGGTGAGAGTCACAAAACCTAGAGAGGGAGTGTCTATGAGAAGGTGATCAATAGTGTGAAATGGTAGAGAGCACAAAAGAAAACCTGAGTTTTACCAATTCAGAAATTACTTGTGGCTTTGGAAAACTGTTTTAGTTATGTGATGAAGTCAGAAGCCAGAATGCAATTGTTTCAGAGGCAAATGACAAATGAGGAAGTGGAGCCAAGCTTCCTCTATGAGTTTTGCTGAAAGGGGAATGAGACCTGTTGGACAATAGAGGGTCTAGTGAGGGGGCCTTGGTGGTTGTTATGGTAGAGGTGGTTTGTTTCAGGATGGAGGAGACTTGGTCATGTTTGAAGGCAGTAGGGAAGAACCTAGAGAGAAGGAAGAGACAATGGAATCTGCTGGAAAAGACAGGACTTGAATGAAATCAAGAGTTCATATAATGGGATTAGTTTATGGTAGGAAGGATCTCCTTACAGCTAGATGGTTCTTGAAGAAGTCACCAAATCTTGCTACTTCTTTCAAGCTGCCAAATATCGTCTTCGAAGTAAGTAGCCCAGAGAATAGTACAGTGCTATGCAAAGAGTACTGAATTTGTCATCAGAAGACATGGGTTCAAATCCAGCATTTGTTTCTTGGTGTCTGTGTGACCACACACAAATCTGACCCTCAAGGAACAAATGAACTGCCATGTTTGCTGGTTTTCAAATTCTCATTTCTAAGACCAAATGTCAGAAATTAGAATTTACCATTTATTCATAAAATTCATTAATACTCATTGAGTAGGACAGAGCATCCCACCCTAAATTAAAAGGATGTTGCTTCTCAAGATCAAACATTAAACACATTTAATGCCATTAACCTGTGGCTTTAATGGACAAAATCATGGACTCATAAAAAACAAGAGAGAACAAGCCAAGATTTCTGCTTGGGGAAAACTCTGTTGAAGAGCCCTTTATGAGCTAGTCCACCGTGAGATCTCATTGTTTGTTGGCCAACTTTAGGAGACCCTGGATTGTGAACACAGGGCTCTGATGATTCTATACATAAAACAGCATATGAAATCCTTTCAGATACAAACTTTCCCTTTGAAATTCACAGCTGAAGTGTGCTTGCTTCAGGCAGACTTTTCCAGAGAAAGAAGATAACCATTCTTCAAGAAAAAAAAAGCCTCATTCTATAAAAATAACAATTAACCAACTTCTGAAAATCCCTTTTTAAATGGAGTTTTGCCATCATCTCTGCTGTTTCATGTGTTATGGAAATTAACAAGTTGAAAGTCAGGCCCATGAAGATCAAAGACTGTACACAAAGTGTGCACCCACCAGAAACCATTAATTATCATTAGCTTTTTAAATTGTCTGAGCCCAAAATGTGCTGAATCACAATGTCCTTTTTTTTTCAAAACATTTTGAAGCTTTTATGTACATTGTTTCTATTCTACCTAGTGAGGGAAAAATAAAATCTTGAAATTAGCTATAGGTCAAAGAAATAAGTGTTTATTCTTAGATTCTCTATAATCTGGCATATTATTTCCCCTTAAATGTTATATCAGCTACCTCCGTACCCAGGTGAGCCCTTGCTCATGCCCTGAATTCTCTCCTTCCTCATTTCCATCTTGAGGCATTGTTACTTTCAGAGCACATCTCAAAGACTATCCCCTACAGTTGACCATTAATGATATCGTTGGCAAGGTTTTGAGACAAAGTTCAATAAAGTTCATTTTCCTGGACAAGGTCTTCTATCAGAAACAGGAGACAGAGGACACTTCTAACTAACACTTCCCTTCCTAACCTTCCTTCAATTTCTTCCCTTCCTTTTTTCTTTCTTCTCTTTTTTTTATTTTTGAGTTAATAATGTTTATTTGCTTCCTTGTTTTTTTTTAATTAAAGACTTAACATCCCCATCTTACCTAGGCATTAGTTTTCATGGCTACTCATGGCCCATTCCCACCTCAGATAAGGAGGTGGGGTGAGGTTGACCAGCTCTGTTTCTTCCCTGGGCCAGCTTGACTCCCTCTAGGTGCCTTGATGGCCCAAATCTTTGAGGGGCTCACCACACTGATGCCACACAGTGCAAGTGCCCAAAACAATATAGTCCACTCCAGCTCAAAAGACCTGAGCTCCAGAGGTCCTCTAGCTTTAGGCTTCCAGGCAGCAAGAATTCTAAGTATTCATGCCCGTGACCAGCTGACACTACCTTTATCAAAGATGCTTTAAGAAAATCCTGGCAATATTTTCAGGGGGCGGAGACAAAATGGCAGAGTAAAAGCAGTGACTTGTTTGAGCTCTCCCCTAAACCCCTCCAAATACCTGTAAAAATGGCTTTAAACAAATTCTAGAGCAGCAGAGTCCACAAAAAGACAGAGTGAAACAAATTTCCAGCCCAAGACAACCTGGATGGTTGATTAGAAAGGTCTATTGCTCTGGGAGGGAAGAGAAACGCAGTTCAGCATGGGTGCACAGGCAAAGACTAGGGTGACATCTGCAGAATAAAATTAAGGGGTGAGAGAGGATTATACTGGGAGAAGGAGAAAGGGAGAGGTAGGATGGGGTAAATTTTTTCACATGAAACAGACAAGAAAAGGCTTTTACACTGGAGGGGAAGTGGTGGAAGGTAAGAGGGAATGAATGAATCCTATTCTCATCAGATTTGGCTTAAGGAGGGAATAACATACACACTAAATTGGGTATGGAAAGCTATCTTACCCTACAAGAAAGTAGGAGGGGAAGGGGACAAGAGAGCAGGGGGAAGATAGAGGGGAGGACAGATTGGAGAAGGGGGTAATCAGAAACAAACACTTCTAAGGAAGGACAGGGTCAAAGGAGAGAATAGAATAAATGGGGAAGCGGGATAGGATGAAGTGAAATATAGTTAGTTTTCCACAGCATGACTACTATGGAAGTGTTTTGCATGACTACACACGTATAACCTGTATCGAGTTGCTTGCCTTCTCAATGAGGGTGAGTGGGGAGAGAGGAAGGGAGAAAACTTGGAACCCAAAGTTTTAAAAACAAATGTTAAAAAAAAAATGTTTTCACATGCAACTGGGAAGATATACAGGAAATGAGGTATAGAAATCTATCCTGCCCTACAGGAAAATAGAAGAAGGGGATTGGGGGGGGTAGAAGGGAGGGCAAATTAGGGGAGAGGGTATTCAGAATGCATACTGTCTTGGGGTTGGGGGAGGGATGAGATGGGGAGAAAATTTGGAACTCAAAACCTTGTGGAACTGAATGTTGAAAACTAAAATTAAATTAATTAATTGATAATAAAAAATAATATCCTGGCAAAAAATCAACTCAGAGAAAGAGCTGGAATTCATTTTAGACTTGATAGAGACCCTAGACACCATCCAGTGCGGTCCCTTAATTTTAGAAATAAAGAAATTGAGGCCTAGCAAGGATGAGTGAGTTCTTCAAGGTCGGATAGCTAGTAAGTATCAGAGTCTGGACTTGAACCCAGGTTGTTATTATTGTTTTTGGTCAGTGTCTCAGGCTCTTTGTGACCCCATTTGGGGTCTTCTTGGCAAAGATGCTGCCATTTCCTTCTCCAGGTCATTTTACAGATATGGAAACTGAGGCAAACAACGTTAAGTGACTTGTTTAACATCACACAGCTAGTAAGTGTCTCAGGCCACGTTTGAACTCAGGACTTCCTGACTCCAGGTCCAGTGCTCTATCCACTGTGTCACCTAACTGTCTACTGAGCCCAGGTTATCTAACTGCAAATCTTGTGGTCTTTAGAAAGGCAATATGGCATGGTAGATACAATTCTGGACTTTAGTAAAGGAAACCCTGAGTTCAAATCCTTCCTCTGACACTTCCTAGCTGTATAAGCACTAGATCAGTCACTTAGGCAAACTGATTTCCTTATTTATAAAATAAAGACAACTGAGATAAACATGTAAAGTTACTTGTAAACTGACAAGTGATAGAAAAATATATCATAATTCACACCATATTATACTTTGTATGGTCCTATGGCAGGAATATAAACTAAATAAAGGTGTTTTTTTTTAATTTGATTCCTTATTGAAGACATGATGATAAATACACTTTTAATGTATGTCAAGATCCCTTTCACTCTTCTCCTGTCCTCAGTTATCAGATTCCCAATGCAATAGTTTGGCCATGCTTTTTAGGACACTAAGCTACAGATTATGTCTTGTAGCTGAGGCACAGAAAGATGCTGTTAAATTAACCTTGGATTTGGGATTAGAGAAAGTAGATTTGAATCTCTTTTCATCCGTTTATTAAATGTTGCTTTGAGCAAGCTGCTTCCTCTTTCTAGACCTTACAGTCTGTAAAGTGGTAGATTAGATTGGATCACCTTTAACAGTCCTTCCAACTACAAATCTTGGATCAAATGTAGGAGGCATATAGGTACAGTGGAAATCACATGGGGTTTGATATTAGAAGACCTGGGTTTGAATTCTAATCACTTTTTATTAGCTTTTTTACCCTAGGCAAACTAGTACCTTTCCCTGAGCCAAAGTTGGCATGTCTATAAAATTAGGGCTTTGGACTAGATGTTTGTTTTTCGGGTTTTGGTTTGTTTGTTTGTTTGTTTGTTTGTTTTCCCCTTTGGTGAGATGATTGGGGCTAAGTGACTTGCCCAGGGTCACACAGCTAGTAAGTTTCAAGTGTCTGAGACTGAATGTGAACTGAAGTTCTCCTGTCTCTATCTACTGCACCACCTAGCTGCCCCCTGGACTAGATGGTTTTCAAGATTGCTCTTAGCTTGAAATCATAAATACCCAAAATTTTCTCCATTTTGAGGATGGGCAAGCTTTTGGGTTTAGGTAAGTTTTTGAGAATGACTGATCAAACCTTTAATTATTTAATTATGAATGCAAATTATTTTCATTTAAAGACATTTTAGAGTCTTTTGAATATCTGTATTTTCTGCTATAGCCTGTCTTATGAAAAAAAACAATCAGGTGATGTTTGTTTGCCTCTCACCAACTTACTCAATTATAAACCGTTGTCAAGCTATCATTATAATCTGTAATCATTCAGTGAATATGATTGTACAACCTTACATGCAGTTATATGTGAGGTTTATGTAAGGCTTTAAAACTTGCCAAATGTTTTATGTACGTCTCATTGTGTTACGGTTATGTATTTTTCTTTTACAAGGACATTGATCAATTGGTGCCTCTCTATCCTCTTACAGAGGATAACTGTGAATTCTTAAGACATTTGACAATTCCTGATGGATTTCCAATGACTGAAACTGACCCCTGGTTATTGACCAAATCACATAGGAAAGAAATGGAAATACAGAGTTGGGATTACACTAGGCACCTTCCATAAGGCTTACTTTGGTAGGGTATAAACGCATAACTCAAACGCTATCTCTAAATCATAGCTCTTACAATTGACATTCCAATGCTCAAGAATCTTCACTGAATCCCCATTGCTTCTGGGACAAAATACAAAACCTGTTCATCATATGCACACAATTATCATGTGTAATACCTACCTTTCCAAACTGATTACATATTATTGCCCTGCTGTACCCCGTGTTTGGCCAAATTTACCAATTCACTGTTACTGATGTGCAACATTTGATGCCCCCTTCTGCGTTCCATGCCTTTACATAGGTGGTACTCTGTGCCTGGAAGACTCTCCAACCTCACCTCCACTTCTCAGACTCTGACTACAGTTTGGCTTGACTCAAGGTCCACCTCCTAAATGAGAGATTTTCCAATCCCCCTTTTCCCAATTGTTGGCATTCCCCACCCACCCTGAAATGACTGTCATCCTTAACTTGGAAATCGACTTACCTGTGGAAATTTGTTGTTGTTGTTTTCAGTAATTTTAAACTCCTTTGAAGGCAAAGACTTGTTTCCATTCTTATTTTGGCATACCCAGTCTTTATCTCATTTCTGGACACTGAGTGAGCACTTTCTAAATGCTTATTGAATTTAATTTCCCATGGAGATAATGTGGTTCAGTGAAAAGAACATCCAGGCTAAAGTAGAGTCAGAAAACTGCATTCCTTTTTTTTTTTAGGCAATTGGGGTTAAGTGACTTGGTTCAGTGAAAAGAACATCCAGGCTAAAGTAGAGTCAGAAAACTGCATTCCTTTTTTTTTTAGGCAATTGGGGTTAAGTGACTTGCCCAGGGTCACACAGCTAGTAAGTGTCAAGGACTGAGCCTGAATTAGAACTTAGGTTCTCCTGAATCCAGGGCCAGTGCTCTATCCACTGCACCACCTAGCTGCCCCTAGAAGACTGCATTCCTATCCTGGCTATATTGTTTATTACCCAAATAGCTTTCACAAGTCACTTCCTTACCATAGGTCTCAACTTCCTCATCTATACAATAAGGAACTTGTATTGAATTATTCCAAAGGACCCACTGAGCTAGAAATATTACCATCCTGTAAATGATAAGTTCAAGCAGCTTTTTCCCCAAGTCATATAGAGAGCTGTTGATGAGCTCTGATAGATTTCTCCCAATTTCCTATTCACTATCTTTCTATGTATTCTTAACATCATAGGATTTAGGCCTGGCAATCCAGGGACAGCTACTAAACAGAAGTGTGGCTCACTCCAGCATTTTTCCTATAGGAAACATAGAAGGAGAAGCCCAAGAGTGCATTTTAGAGACAGGGAGCCCTCAGAAGCAGCGTCAAATATTGTCACCTGCCAAACACAGAAGACCTTTTCTTTCTCTCTTGGAATATCTCCATAAAAGCTATTTCCCTGGAGGAAAAAAAAAGATAGAAGAAATAATATAATATGTGATGCTAACCTGATGGCGTTATACTTGATTGACCTCACTCATTGACTGAACCCAAGAAATTAATCTAAAAGAGATGGGACTCTTCTGTCTTCTTTATCAAAGAACCATCAGATGAGAGATTACGATCTATGAGGACTTTACAGACCTCTAATTCCAACTCCTTCATTCTATAGGTGAGGAAGCTTGAGAAGGAGAATGGTGAAGAGACTCACCCGCTGTCATGCAGGCAGCGATTGGCTGGAATTGAGACCCGTGTCCTCTGAATGGAGATCTAGAACCCTGTAGCATCAGAATCCAAGGGCTCAAGGACATTCTTTTTTAAACTATAAAATATCTTTCACAGATTCTTGAGCCAAATTTGAGATATGATTGAGAGGCATATAATGCAACTATATGGGAGAGAGAGACAGAGACAGAGACAGAGACAGAGAGAGAGTAAATAATTAAGATTGAGAATCATCCAAAAGGTAAAGGAGTAGCACATGGTGCACATGGGCAGACACAATTAAAAAAAAAAGGAGGGAGGAAATAAGCATCTACTATGCGCCAGGCACTTTCACAAACACTTCATGTGATCCACCCAACAATGCTGTGACGTAGGCACTATTGTGATTCCTATTTTACATTTGAGGAAACTGAGGAATAAAGAGGCTAAGTAAGTCACCCGAGCTTATGGCACTAGTAAGTGTCTGAGGCTACATTTCAACTCTGATCTGATCCCGACTCTGGATCCAGTTCTCTGTCTATCATGCCATCAAGCTGCCTCTAAGCACCTAGCAGTCCCTTAAGGACAAGGAGAGTTTCATCAGTTGTCTCTGGGTCCCCAGAACTTTGCTGTTGCCTGACATAAAACAGATGCATTATAAGTGCGTGTTGGACCAAAAGTTAAACATTGAAAATGAAATCAAGTGCTAAAGCTGGAGATTTCTAAGAAACATAACATTTTACTTTCATTAAATTCCCTTTTCTTGTGTTTGGCTTCCAAATTCTCCTCTCCAAGGTTATTGAAGGAATTATCAAACTAGCCAATTGCTTGAAGGAATTATGCAATTTTCTCAATTCTGTCTACAAAACACCTCAAAAACCAGCAGCAGAGGGTTGGGTTCTAACTATCAAAATTATGCGTCCATTTCTTTTCCTACCTTTATGGGACCATCACTTTGCATAAGCTGCAGACTTTTTGCTAAGAATCCCAAACACAGTAATGTTATTGCATTAAAACAAATATAATTATTGTGCAGTTCTGATTTGGGTAAATTATAGCTTTAAAAAGAAAAATGTATCCAATTTGAGTAAATCACAGGCTAATTAGTCATTAATCTCTTGTTTGTATTATTTTATTTGTAGACTGAAAACTGAGATTCAAGCATAATAAAAAAAGAATTTTAACATAAGGAAATATTGAATTCAAGAATGAAAAATATTAGATAGCAAGGATCCAATTATTTTGTTCAGGCCCATTTCAAAAAATGCACACCTTTACAATAAATGAAGATAAATCATTTTAAAAGCCATGTTGAAGGAATAGTTCCACTTTGGCAGTGCCCTGATGATTCTGAATTCCTTTATTGTCAAAAACAATATAATTGTTGCCATGTGGAAAAGCAAACAAAGTACTTTATTTTTCATTGTGTAGAAGTTGTTCAGGGGCAGCTAGGTGGTACAATAGATGGAGTGCTGGGCCTGGAGTCAGGACAACTCCTTTTTGTGAATTTAAATATGGCCTCAGATACTCACTAGCTGTGTGACCCTGGACAAGTCACTTAACCTTCGTCTGTCTCAGTTTCCTCAATCTGTAAAATGAGATGGAAAAGGAAATGTCGAATCACCCAGCATCTTTGCCAAGAAAAGCCCAAATGGGATCACAAAGAGTTAGACATGGCTGTAAAATGACTTAACCAACCAACTCCCCAAGAAGCTGTTCTATCTTACTTCTGTGTGGGGCTGGCAGAAATTATGCCACCAGTGATTACATCTCCCTTTAGGCATCAAGCTAGATGAGTCAGTCACTCCGCATTAATTAAACACCGATTATGTGCTCAATCAGCACCATGCTAAGTGCTGAGGACATGGCGGAAAATAAAAACGTCGTCCCTGCTTTCCAGGAGCTCACGGTCTGTTGAGGTAGACAACATACACATAACTAGTAAATCAAAATATATACAAGACAAATTAAATGTAGCCTCAGAGGAAAGGCACCAAATTAAAGAGACCTGGGAAAGTCTTCACAGAAAGAGGGAGTTTAGAAGAAACTTGAAGCATGTAGACATAGAAGCAAGGAGGCAAGGATTAGGAAGGGGAGAGTCTCCTACATGGGGACAAACAGATCTATTTTTCATTTTCTTCATGGCAGAAAGGAAGAGAAGGGATAGAGATGGATTCTAAAAGCAATGCTTGGTATCTTCATGTGATTCCCAATCTTGATTGATTCACAAAGGGGGAAGAAGAGGATGTTCCATACTGGAACTGTTCTGTACCATGAATATTTCTTGCATTGAGTTGACCTTAAGTATGTGTTGAGACAAAAGCCAGTGTATACACACACATACACACACACACACACACACACACACACACAAATAAAGAGGAATGTAGTATATGTAAAGAGAAATTGTTTCAAATGAATCAGGAGAAAAATAAAAGGCCTAAAGCACACTCATGAACCAAAGTCAAGTCAACCCACATTTATTAAGAGCTTCAGAGCTTCCTACATGCCAGACATTGTGCTCAAGATCCCAGGGATGTATGGGGTATACGTGTATATGTATAGTGCATAAATGTATGTAGGTATGTGTACATATATGTACATGCACACATACATACATACTTATGCATACATACACATGTATACATATACCAACATACATAAGCAGAAAAAGACATCCCTTGGCCTCAAGCTGCTTAGATTATACTATAGAAAGACAAAGCCTATGATAAAGCTAAGGTGGGGGGAGAGTAGAAGGTACTAGCCAGGGGCATAACGAAGAAAATCTGGAAGCTCATGAGTGGAGGTGGGAGAGTCATGAAGACAGATGACCTGTTCACTTTTCTTGAAATGGAGGTTTTTGGAGGAAATGACCAAGCAGAAGAAGGGTGCCCAGGGTCAGGGTGAGCTTCTGGGGTGAGAACACTGCTATAGCATGACGGAGAAAGTCCACAGAGGCAGAAGTAGAGTCTAGAGAGAAAGGAAGTAGATTCAGTTCATCACTGGCACCACTCCTGTCCACTTTAAAGCTTTTCTTCCACCTACTTTTTCAGTCTTGCCTTCCAAGATCCCACATAGTGCCCTAATGTCAATACTTAGCATCCACTGAACCTCACTGAATTATCAGTCCAAGTCCTGGATAATTCCCTATCTAGCAATTTCCCTCCCTTTCATCCCTTGTCCCAATCAAAATTCAAGCAAACATTTTAAGATGATGGATTAATATGAAAACAAGTAAAATTCAATTCAACAACCAGAATCCATTAGATAGCATTTCTCTAAAGGGCATTATGTTAGCAGCTGCAGACAAAATAGTCCCTCTCCTCAGTGAGCTCACGTTATTCTGGAGAAAACAGCATGCACATATATTAAGTAAATACAAAATGCTGACAACATAAATACAATTATTTTGTTGTTTTATTTTGTTTTTCTTTTTTCTCTAAGGATATCAGGAGAGCTGGTCACAAGCACTGAATCTTCTAGGGCTCTAGGGATTCCAAGAAGCATTGCTGAGAAGAGAAAGCATTCCAGGCATGGAGAACTGCTCATGTAAAAGTGAAGAGGTCAGACATTAAGTATCATATTTATAAGAGGAAAGGAAGAAATAAGGGAAGAAACTAATACTTATTACTGTGTGCCAGGCATTGTTCAAAGCACTGGGTACAAAAATACAATAAAAGAGGAAGTCCCTGCCCTCATGGAGCTTACACTGAAATGGGAGAAGACAGTAAACAAAAAAGAACTGAAAAACTGAATATAAAGAGATGGCGAAGGAACCTGGAGGCATGGTCTTAAAATCTGGAAGCCTGGAACAGAGCCAGGAGGGGAATGAAATCTGTCCTGGGTCTTTCTACAAAATGGAGGCAACAAAAGAAACTCATGAGTGGAAGAAGGGGGTTGGCCTTCCCGAAGATTCTTCATGTAGAAAAGAGCACAACAATGTTTAGATATTCCAGGATGAGAAAGCCCCCAATGCTTGAGGCAATTCCAGGATGAGACAACATGATTTGGAAGTTCCAAAGCTAGGAAAAAGTCCAGGAAGGGAATGGATGAGAAGAGTAAGCATTTATATAGACTTTTAGGTTTATAAAACCTTTTATAAAAATTATTTCATTTGAATTTCACAATAACTCTGGAAGGTAGGGACTATTATTATAACATAATAATATATATGAGAAAATTGAGGCAAACAAGAGGTTAAGTGACTTCTCCTAGGGTAACACAAAGAGTAAGTGTATGAGTCTGAACTCTGATTTTTAACTCAGGTTGGTACTCAGGTTTTCCTGAATCTAGGGCCAGTACTCTATCAACTTTGCCACCTACTTCTAGTTTGGTCAAAAACAAAGCGTCTTAGGGAGACTAATGAGAAATTATTTGTTAAAAATCAAAGAACTAGTCTGTGACAGACAGAAAAAACAGTTTCCTATACATCTAGTACGTCACATTTTACTGTGAAGATGAATATGGAAAGTAGGGGGTGGGAGGGAGTGAAACATGATACCTTGATCTAACTTCCTATGGCTTTAGGGGACAATGATGCTAACCCCTTCTCCAGGAGACCATTGTCAAAGAGGACCAAATGACATCACTATGCTAAAGTCAAGTTTTAGTGTGTCTAAAGGTGGCTGATCAAACCAATATGAGCTAAGAATGTTCAACCACAGGTTGGGCACAAATACTTCATGTGAACATTTGGGGTGGATTCTCTAAGTTTGCACATCCTGTGTTTCTCTTGAGCTATTTCAATTCTGCTTTGCTCATAGAGCACAGAACCTTCTCTGGAGGACATGGGCATGCCATGCTGAGCAGTCCTGTGCCAGTGACTCCCATGTCACACAATCAACTACAAAGTTCTTAAGAGAGACCTTGAAAGTGTCCTTATATCTCTTCTTCTGACCACCATGTGAATGCTTGCCCCGTGTGAGTTCTCCATAAAATAGTCATTTTGGCAAGTGTACATGTGGCATTCAAACAACTTGACCAGCCCATCCGTGTTGTGCTCTCTGAAGCAGAGTTTCAATGCTTGGCAGTTTAGCTCAAGAAAGGACCTCAGTATCTGGTATCTTATCCTGCCAGGTGATCTTCAGAATCTTCCTAAGACAATTTAAATGGAAGTGATTCAGTTTCCTCGCACGGCACTGGTACACTGTCCAGGTTTCACAGGTGTACAACAATGAGGTCAGCACAACAACTCTGTAGACCTTCAGTTTGGTAGTCAGTCTAATACCTCTTCTCTCTCATAATTTCCTTCACAGCTAGTCTGGCAATGCATGCATCAACCTCATTATCAATGTGTACATCCCTAGAAAATATACTACTAAGGTAAGTAAACTTAACCACAGCATTCAAAACTTCTCCATTTGCTGTAACCAATGATTCCACATATGGATGGTCTGGTGGTGGCTGATGGAGCACGTGTGTTTTCTTGGTACTAATTTTTAGGTCCAAATTACCATAAGCAGCAGAGAATTGATCCATACTTTGTTGCATCTCAGCTTCAGAGGCTGCACTGAGGGCACAATCATCTGCAAACAGAAAATCAGTCACCAACACTCCCTCCATTTTGATCTTGGCTTGTAGTCTTTTCAAGTTGAAGAATTTACCATCAGTGCAGTAGCTGACCTTGATGCCATGTTCATCCTCATTGAAAGCATTCGACAACATGGCTAAAAACACCATGGTAAAAAGCACAGGAACAAACAGCCTTATTTCACTCCAGTAGTGACTGGGAAAACACGAGAGTATTGTCCATTATCCAGAACCCATGCAAACATGCCATCATGAAACTGATGTACAATGTGGATGAAGTCCGGGCAACCAAATTTTTATATAATTTTCTATAAGCCCTCATGACTGACAGTATCAAAGGCCTTGGTCAGATCTACAAATATTGCTTACAGACCTCTGTTCTGCTCCTGATATTTCTCTTGGAGTTGTCAGGCAGCAAATACCATATTGACCATTCCTTGGCCCTTTCTGAAGCCTCACTGGCTCTCAGGTAGATTGCCATCTTCCAGGGAAGGATCAGTCTGTTAAGGAGGACTCTCGCTAGAAACCCAAGTTCCGTATTATTCTACAGAAGTGAGTTAACTCAATTTAAACACAAAATTCTACTCATTTCAAAAGAGCAGAAGAAGGGTCTTAATTAGATGATTTCTAAGTCCCTGACCAACATTCTATGATTCTGGGAAATTCATAAGGCTATGTTTTTGTATTCTCTGATTTATTTCAAGAAATCACTGAAAGGAATACAGAATTGCCTAATTGTTTAATAATTCTTAAAACAAAGTTCATGAGGGATACTGGAAGCAAGCATACTTAAAATATTCTCTGTCTTTCACCCTCCTTCCTTCCCTACTCTATCTCTGACCCTAAATCTGTGATTTAATCAGTTTATGTAACTCCCAGTAAGGAAAAGAATGGAGACTGACATCAACTCTGCAATATAACATCTTAGAGAGTTGTCTCAGGACACTGAGAGTTTAAATGATTTTCCCAGTGTCACCCAGCCAGTATATGTCAAAGGTAGGACCTGAATCCAGGCCTTCCTGGCTAAGGCCTGCTTCCTTTTCATTCCATTTTGCTCCCCCGGAAGAATCTCTACAAATGAGACACTGATCTATTATGACTAGATTACTAGAGTAATGAATTGGGTCTGTATCTGAATGGCCTGGTACAGTGAAGCATGAAGTAGACATGTGACTACGGAGAGTTCAAGGTCTTGTTTTCCAATCTGGCCTCTGAAACTGATACACTGTATGACTTTGAACAAGTCATTTTATGTTACTATTCCTTAATTTCCCCATGTATAAAAAAGGGAGGGGTTGGGCAAATGGGCTTCTGAGGAAATTTCTAATTCTAGATGTGTGATCCTATAATCAAAAGTTATGAGAAGACCTGGAATTTCAGCAGAAGACCTTGGTTTAGTTGTAAATTACCACACTTTAGGAAGGGTATCAACAAACTGTACCCATATAGAGGAGGGCTACCAACCTTATAAGAAGACAAGATGCCACACCATGAAGAAGTGACTTAAAATCAACCAATCAACAAGCATTGATTAAGCATCTGTTATGTGCCAGACCCTGCTCTAGGCACAGGATTAAAAGGAAATGTTAACTTGGATAATAGAAGACTTAGGTGGAACATGACATTGAAGGTCAGTTATGTTGAACGAGCATTACATTTGCTTTACTTGGCTCCACCAGGCAGAACTAGGAGGAGGGGAGAGAGTTGGAGGAGCCATTTCAGCTGGCCATCAGGGGGACAAAATGGCCTGACCAGCAAAGTTGTCCCGAGTGGAATTGCTTGCCTTAGGGGATAATGATATTGCCCTCACTAGAGGTCTTCCAATAAAGACTGCAATGCCATTTGTTGGTGATGCTCTGAAAGGATTTTTGCTCGGGTGGGAACTAGACAAGCTGGTGCCTGAGGTCTCTTCCAACTTTATTTTGTTTTTAGTTCTAGTTGAAATCCACCCTCTGTTACTTATTCTGGTGATATTGGATGTTGGTTATTGACCCTGGGGCTTCATTTCTTCATCTGTAAAATAGGGGACGTGGTTGGGCTAGATAGTCTGCAAGTTCCCTGGTAAATCTAAAATTCTATTATCTAAGAAATATTGAGAGAATCAACTGTTCACAAGAGGCTACATGAGCTGACTCCAAAGCCCAGCCTTATAACACTGGGATAATTTTAGTCTGTTTCCATGGTAATGATCTTTCCTGTCCAAGGTGAAGTCATAGATCACATTAAAAAAAATCTGATAGCAGAGTATGTTCCTATGAAATGATCATTTAACTGAATTGCCCAAGTTCCTTGAATATGATCTCATTATTTTTGCTATCAGTTTGATTCCTTCCATAACACATGGCCCTGGATGATTCTGAGAATATTGATTCTAAGATCCTTCACAAGGTTTCTCAGATTCATGTGGGCTGCTTAATGTATTAATGCTATTAATCCCAACACAAGCCCCCACCAATGCAATAGTCTCAAATTGTAGACTATGCTAGGAATCAATTCAATAACAAAAGCATTTAATTAAGACAAACACAATGTAAGTAGCAAGAGGAAAACAAGCAGCAAGTGGTTTTATTTATTTTTTTTTGGTTTGGTTTTATTTTGTTTGGTTGTTTATTTGTTTGTTTGTTTTTTTAATCTCCACACTAGACTAGGAATAGTTTCAAGATTGTGCACAGCAGAGGACAAAAGAAAACATACAAGGAAGCAAAGAATAAATGGACAGCTTTGAAAAGCTATAGTATTTGTTATATAGGTTTTCTTCACATGGAAATGTATTGCTTTATATTGAATCCTCTCTTATGTTCTGCTGTGTACATGGCAATTTTTTTTCCTTTTCTTATTTTGTATTTAAGTTTAAAATAAATTTAAAAACTAAAAAGAGGTTTGATATAACATTATGCCTTTTGAAATATTTTTAGCTCAATATAGTTCTTTTTACCTGATATTACCTTAAAATTTAGAGTACCAAAGAAAAACAAATATTCATTTTTCAGGGTGGAAATTAAAATCCAGAAATGTTTTCCAAGGACTGATAATTCATTGGGAAAATAAGAACAGTGAAGAGAGGACTTCTCTTTGTGGCATAATATACCCCTGTATTTCTTGGCTTCCTTTAGGAATGATCTAGGAAACTCCCAGAGTGGGCACACCTCTCCAAGTATTGTTATATCAGTTACCACATTCAAATGAGACAAGATGTGCAAAGTGTTTTGTAAGTCTTAAAGTATCTAACTATCTATTTATAAATAAATATATCTGTGTATATCAACCATCCATAGATTCATATCTACTATATCTATATGTATGAATATGTATTTGTGTGTGTATGCACATATACATATATGGATATATATATGGATATATCTGTGTGTATACATATTTATATAAGCTATTTCCAAAATTATACTGTTCAGGCATACATGCACAAACATACACACACCTATTATTGAAAATTAAAGCTCTTTACAACCTGACCTCTTCCTAACTTTCTAGTATTCTTACAAATTGCTAACCTACACTGCACAGTCTAGTTAATCTGGCCTACTTAGCACTCCTTACACAGGATGTTTTATCTCCCAACTTTGTGCCTTTGTGCTGTTTTCCTTACATCTACCTCTTATAATCCCTGGCAACATTCAAGACATCCACTTAAAATGCCTTTTCCAGTCACCCAGGCTGCTACCCCTTACCCTCCAAGCTTATCTTTTGTCTACTCTGCAAGTATCTTTTGTGTGCCTGTAGTGTGTGTGTGTGTGTGTGTGTGTGTGTGTGTGTGTGTATTTTTCCATTAGAATGTGAGCTATTTGAGGAGAGAGATTATTCTTGTATCTACTTTTACCCATTAATCCATCCACCCATCTAGCTAGCTATCATCTATCTATCTATCTATCTATCTATCTATCTATCTATCTATCTATCTATCTGTCTATCTATCTATCTGTCTGTCTGTCTATCTATCATCCACCCATCTCTTTTTAACCCAATTGCTTAGCATAATGTCTGGCATATAGGACATGCTCAGTATATTCAACTGATTGTTCTTATGTCAAAAATCTCCCATTTTATCAGGGTGAAAAAACAACGGAATGAGCTGAAACACACAGCTACCCAACATATGATTTTAAAGATCTCTGATTCTCAGAAAGATTAAGGGTCTATCCCACTCTGTTATGACTTTTATTATGATTATTATTTTATCTTATAACTCATTACATCACATCGATGCTTCTGTTAAATCTATTGGTTATTATTTAAAGTCCTTTTGGATTCCTTTGATGATAAGCATCCCAGTCTCAGCTTAGTTGTAGTCAATTGACATAATCTCCCAGGGACCCCAATTTTTATGTCTTTCCTTTGGAGTTGGAATGAGGAGAAAACCCACTTAATACCTCCCACTTTAAAGAAAGATTCAATCATTCAAAAGGAAGGAGAACAGAGACAGTGTGCAGGCAATTAGACATTCTTTGGTGCCATGACAGACAGAATTTCCTCTTTCATCAAGAATCAGATAATACTCTTTACAAAAAAGCTTTAGTCAGAGGAATATCTACTCAATCCCATATGTGGGAGAGCATGAATTAGTGTTCTTTTCAAACGCTTTTTCTGGCTAAGTAGTAAACTCTTTTTCCTAGGCCGCATTTCCTGGGCTACAAAAGATAGCCTTCCATCCTTTCTTCTTCATCTCAGTTTTCAGTCTTACAGCCTAAGCTAAGGGATTTTTTATCCTGCTGAATCATGAGAGGGGAATAGAAAATACTTTTCAAACCAAGAATTTCCAAAGTCTAGGCCTTGTAATAAGGTCTTAGTTTATCACAATGCATTGTAGTAGAGAGACTAGTGCAGTTCTTCTGAACAAGGAAAAGAGCACTTTTCAAACTACCATGATAGGAAAAGAAAGCTCAATTTGGACTTTTTAGACCTGGGTAGCAATTATACTTCTGACACTTTTTATGGAACTTGGCTTAGGCACTGATACTCATCTGCATCAGTATCCTTACCTGCAAAATGATTAGTAGCTATTGGTAGGCAGAGATAATATTTAAAGCAAGGTGTCAGAGAAAGTTCACTGTGCTTAGAGGCAAAAGACTGGGGAGTAAGTCCTGAATCTAATGCTCCTTAGCTATGGGACCTTTGAAAAAGTCCCATAAGCTTTCCTGAGCCTATATTTCATCTTTTGTAAAATGGAGATAATGATACTTTCGCTAACCAAGAAGTTCTTAACCCTTGATCTGTGAACTTATTTTTGGTTAATAGTTCTAATACCTGTATTTCAACATATCAGGTTTCCTTTTTTAATAGTATATATTTTATTTTATTTAAAAACCTTATTCTGAGGAGGGGTCCATGGACTGCCAAAGGTCCAATAACATGCAAAAAGAGCCTGTGGATGAAAGGTAAGCTCTGACATGTTTTCTAGTGATTGTTAAGTTTTCAGTGTGAGCATTTACACCTCAAAAATCAGCAATCATATGCAAATTAGGGCTTGATTTATGTTTTTGTATATTTTCTAGACTTAATAAAGTGTTATTATCAATGTAGATTGAATTTAAAAGTGTATTGCACATGTCCCTCCCAAGTTGTTATACATTTGCTGGGACATTTCTGCACTGGACTAACTTTAATTTAGGAGAAGAGTAGGGGGGTTGTTTAGGAAAAGACAAATTATGAACCAGAAATGACTATATGAATGTGAGCTTTTATGATTCATATCGCAATTCTGCTTTCTCTTCCTTAACTCAGAGAGTCGTGAGTGTCAAATGGGAATGTATTCACGAATTGGGCAATAACTATAAATTTCTCTGCCAGTTTGAGTTATTTAAGCAATCAGGTGAGTAACTGATTCAATAGGCTGCCCGCCAAGTGCATAGGTTCGTATGGATATAGAGAGAGCACCACATTTGTAGTACCCAGAATGAGACACAAAAGTCAGAGATTTTGTTGCTAGTAGGCATACAAAATAAAGTCAGGACTCTAAAACCTGGGCAGATGCCAATAACATTGTGGGATTGTCATGGTTTTTGGGTTTTTGTTTTTGTTTTTTTGTCATTGCCCCTAACTATATTTGCAGACCAAATGTAGAGGTTCTTGGGAACAAAAGGAGTCTTGCTGCCCTAGTTTTCATACAGGACTTGGTTGAGAGTAGTGAGAGAAGTTTCCAAAATGGATTTTGAGGATATGCCTCCCTCTGTGGTTATTAGAAGGAGTTAAAAGGAATTTTCTAACTCCAATTCAGGTTATCCGGAGCCAACAGATTTGAGTCAGCACTAGGAGAATGCTGTCAACATAATCTTAGCCAGGGGGCATCCTCCTGGCTTTTATTGACTGATCCCAAAGTTAGGGTGTTTCTTATCCTTTGATAATACTAAAATAGCCAGGGAGAGTGCTAGATGCAGCATCATAGCAGAAGGTAAAAGAGAACAGAAGATGGCCCTGAACTGGCAAACCACTAGGAAGTGATAACAGACAGAGAGACACAATTACAGCACTAGTGGACAATGACCACTTGCAGCACTAGAAATGGGAGTTGTCCATGCCATTAAGTGCTGATCACACATGTTCCCAGTTCTGAGCCCTCCACTGATGGCCACATAGGCTCCTATTATATACCCTTTCACACATAATCCCTAGGCATATGTCCTTATTTGTGCCCTCTGATTGGCTGGTGTTAGTCAAAACATGTGGGGGTCATGAACTTTGTTTTAATGGTACCGCAAGGACAGTTATTGTTATATGATCCATTTTACCAATTCTGAAACTGAGGATCATAGGTGGAAAGGGTTATGCAACTGATAAACATCAACATAATTCAAATCCAGATTTTTCTTGACTTAGTTCTGATGGGGTGCTCGGGTGCTTGTGTTTGGGTGCTTGTACTTGGACCCCAATTTCTCCCTAGCCTTGGAAACACTATTCCTGACAGTTTCTCCCCAACCCAAGGACACTGTGCCTAGCAATTACTCATGAGTGGGCCCCAGCAAGACCCTTATCTCTTTCCCTGGTGCAGTTACAAACAGCACCTGAAGGAATTATTAGTTTGAACTGGCTTTGCACTGGGTCATAAAGAGATACTACCACCCTACCTCACTATCTACACCCTGGGCTCCTCATTAACTTTATTCTAGACTTAAGACATGCATGCTCCCCACATCTACCTTGTCAAACAAGACATTGATTGATGGCAGACTGAACAACTCTCAGTTACCCTGAACTCTAGTTAACTTAGTAACATAGCAGGCCTGAAACCACACCTCCATGTGCCTCCCCTTGTGGACTTTTCACAGTGAACTCTGGGTAAAACACCTGCGCAGTAGGTACAAGAAGTGCATGTTCTTTTAAGAATTGACCACTCCTTAACCAGTCCCTAATGCCACCTGAATCCCTAGTTAGCATATTTGGCACATGTTTTATTGTATTTAAACTAACTGTGCCACTCTAAGATTGCAGGATCCTTTAAGAATTCTTGCCCGCTGAAAAGCATAATAAACTTTGACACCTTGACTTAAAGAATGCTTGAGTCTGTGAATTCATTCCAGATGATCCATCTTGTACTTCAGTCTTTGAGGGGTCACAACCTCTCATACCACAACAGCTCTATCCACAGCACAATGTCATACTGATCTTTTGGAACAGGTTTGTTGCAAACTTAGGCAAGAATCATAGAATGGAAGGTGAGAAGTAGTTGTGCAGTACACCAGAGATGTCAAACTCATGGCCCACCACAAAACTCCAGAGTGCCATCTGAACCAGACTAAAATGTAATTGAAAAATATTTAAAATAAATAAATAAAATCCAACACAGACAATACTAATTTGTGGTTTTCTAAGTCAAAATACTACCACAGGGATCTGTTTTTATTATTATCCTGCATCTAGGGAAGTGAGTCACCTAATACAATAACATCTTCCTGCAAATTATGACCATTTTAGGGAAACTATTATTAATATACATCAACTTAAACATGTCTTGAAAATCAAACAAACAAAGGAATTTAATGGCTTCATTGTACTGAAGATACTCTGAAGATTTACGTCAAAGATGAAAGATTGACATTTGAAATATATTTCCTTCCTTTTGATTCTTTTTTCTCATGATCATCTATGTTTATGCAGAATGTGAACTCTTGGAAGGCAGAACACATTTCTTTTTTGCCTTTTTATCCCCAATGTAGACAGTGGTGGGCACATAGTAGGTGTTAATGAATTCTTGTTGAATGGAAATATAAGTGAACAACTGAGTCTTATTTTCACAGCCACATGCGTCTGTTTTGTTTTTGTTTTTGTTTTTTAGCTTTTCTTTGGATGATCTAACAGCTAGAAATGATTGATGAGATGACAAGGTTTGCTTGACTGGCTCTTTTCAAAAAGAATTGGTGCTTCTAGGAATACAGCCTACGTACTAAATACTAAATACCTAAGCTTGAAGTCCTGAAGTTTACACACCATAAACATTCTGGATCATAGCTGCAGAGTGACCTTAACACTCACCTGCCCCAACCTTCTCATTTTACATGGAAGGAAACTAAGACCCAGAAAGGTTAATTAACTTTTCCAAAGTCACACAAAAGGACTGGTATTCAAACATCAATCCTATAACTCCAAATCTGGAGCTCTTTCCATTGGAAAGAAACTGAATCAGCTGTTTTTAGTGTGTAGAAGAGACAATTTTCCAATGTCAGTGATAGCAGATGCAAAGTAGATATGTTTTTATCCAGATAATTTGACTTAAACTTCCTTTGTAGAAGCCTAATCACAACCATTATTAACTGCCCATTATATGCCAGGCATTGGGGAAATGAAGTCAAAATAGCTATGGGTATGAAGGGGAAGGTTCCAATTTGCCCTTCAGGAATTTACATTCAATAACAACCTCTAAGTATGAAGCATGGCTTTAGTGCCTACAGTACAACAGAGTGTGCAAGTTGATGGGAATACAATGACAAAAAAATAAAAAGGAATGGGCCACCCTTCTAGGCAGCTTGTCTAGTACCATAGGACTGGGGAGCTACAAACCTCAGGGCCTCTCCTACCCAGTCTCCATCTGGACCCCATCGGCCAAAATCCAGAGTCCCTCCTTGGCAAAGTACCGACCTTGAAATAAACACCACCTTAGGGGGCAGTTAGGTGGTGTAGTGGATTCAGCACCATCCCTGAAGTCAAGAGTTGAAATCTGGCCTGAGACCAAACACTTGACACTTACTAGCTGTGTAACCCTGGGCAAGTTACTTGACCCTAATTGCCTAATAAATAAATAAATAAATAAATGAATACCACCTTAAACACTTATTAGCTATTTGACCTTTGACAAGTCACTAAAACCTTCTTAGGCTCACATTCTTAATCTGTAAAATGAGGAGCATAAATCAACCACCTCACAGGATCACCGGAGATGATGCAAATAAAGTACTTTGCAAACCTAAAAATATTCTACAAATGTTAGCTATTACTATTATTATTATTAGTAGTAGTAGTAGTAGTAGTATTGTTACTATTATTATTATTAGTATTATACTTGACGCAAGTACACCCACATGACCTATTTGTTATAATCATGCAGAAATAGGCCTATTTTGCTACAAAGTCCAGAGCCAGAATACGATTCACTTTAATTGTACAAGCATTTATGAAGTACTTACTTACTATGCATCATCTAGCACGCTGACATCTGGGATACTGAATAATACAATGCCAAAGAGACAACAATTGCTGTCATTAAGGAGCTGCCATCATGCCGAGTGACCATAGCCCATCACTGGCAGAAAGAAGCACAGTGACCTTAGGAAAGCTGTAGTCTCTACTCCCCCTCCTCTCTGGATGTTTCCCTTTTAAAGAGCCATCTACACTGAGTAGTTGTAAGGCAAATCTACAGGAAAGCCTGCTGCTGGTCCCCTGTGAGCCCTCCTAGGCCAATTAATTCTCAGTTTGTAAACTCTCTGGCATTGACAGTCTCAGTTTGACTTGTCTTGACAAGGCACAGGTCCAACCACTGGGGCACTTGGACTTATGAATTATGTTGTACATGTCACATAAAATGAAGCAGTAAATCCCAGATTCCAGACCAGCCAGGAAAGCTCAGACACTCTTAGCCTGGTTTGGGCTTTGCTTTTTTTTTTAATCTTGCATTCACATTTTGTGATTTCCTATCTAGCAGCTTGTGCTATCCAAACAGAAATAGGGGCTGTGCCTCAGGACTGTTCAAAGCATCAGGCACACACATACATATGCACACGCATCTACACATACACATGCACATGCACGCTTGCTCAGTGTCTTAGTGTATACTTGAATGTTAGTAGGAGAACACAGGAGGGAGATGGAGGAAGAAGGCTTTTACTTCCCTTTCCTCTCCCTGCCAGATTCCACTTGTTAAGGCTTCTCCATTCCAAGTCTCTGCTCTCTTTCTCAACTAGAGGAAAGAGAAGGAGAGAAGTCAAGAGAAGAGAACAGAAGACCTATGTCTTGGATTACCACCAGTCCCTCCATTTGTGCTCCAAGTATGGTCCTTCTTGCCTGTTCTTTGGCCTCCTTTTCTCCTTAGACTGGGTACAGTATCTTATCTTCAACGTCGCAAACTCTCTGTCATTTCTAAATGTTACTGTATGTCATCCTCCCTACCCCTTTCCAAGAAAGAAGTCAATTTTAAATTTGCCTAGGCAGAATAATTGAAAATTTAAAATTTGTCTAGGTAGAATAGTTAAAGAGTTTGATTTGGAGTAAGATTACCTGCGTTCAAATGCTAATTCTGCCTTTTATTGCCTTAGTGACTTCAAGCAAGTCACTTTCATCTATCTGAGTCTCAATTACCCTACACGTAAAATTAAAAAGTTGTACTATATGAATGTCAAGATCCCTTCTGCCTCTAAACCTATGATCCAATGCCTTATTTATATGCAAGAGTCTGCTATATCAATCTGGTCAATCTGAAACTAAGGACTAACATCTCTTTGTTGAGATCTATTTTGGGGGGGCACGTTACGGTATTTTGTCCTCTTCATAAACCCTACAGCTAAAAGGTAAATGGCCATCATATTGATGACCAGTGCTATATATAGTCTATCCTCAACTTTTGCAAGGTAATGTTCCTAGAAAATGGCACAAAAGTAAAAAAATAAATAAATGGTAAAACATGAAACCTATGCAAAATAAGGCATTAGTTTCACATGGCCACCAAAATCAGTAATCTTTTGCTAAAGATTGCTTAAAATACACTTTTTTGTGCACAATTTTTATAATAAAACTTTGCTTCTGATATTATTCACTTTTCCTAACAAAATAGCCATGAAATAACCCATAAAATACAGCACACAAAATAAAATTGGTAACATGCAAAACATTTTTTCTTGCTAATAATTCCTTAGAATTTCATCAAGCTAACATCTCACTTTTCGTAACATATGAAATTTACAGCACCATAAATACTATACATCCAATAAAATTTTTAAAAGTAAATCTTTTTTTTTTAACCTGAATCTTACCTTCCACTGTGTCTGATGGTAATATGACGGCTTTGTTATACTATACTACTGTAAATCTCTCTCTCGGCTGCCTTCTGAAAACCAAGTCAGAAATTGCTAGGGCTTTAGTTGTTGCTGCTGGAAGACACTGAGATGGGCAAAGTCTTGACATCCCCTCTGATGCTCTGTCCTTCATGGCTGGTGAATGGCATTGAGGATCATGAAGTATGTACCAGCTTGAAATAGTCTGTCAATGACGCCTACTCCTTGCATAGTTTGAGATGCTTAAAGCTCTCTCTGCCCACAACAGCTAAAGACATTCCAGCATGTAGTTTAACTGATATTTTCTCTCTAAGTCACATCACTGACTTTGCCCACTTGGGCTTAGAGTCTAAGGGACTTGCAGTATCCTTTGGGGGCATAATCTCAACACAAAACTTGAGTTGTAAAGGCAAGCAATGAAAATATGCAATGAATCATGGAGAGCTTTTAATCCTACAATGGTAGGGTCAACAAGACCAGTGAACTGCCTAGAATGATACCAGCTGTTTCAAAAACTTTCCCACATTACCATTCTTAGTTTTTTGTTTGTTTGTTTGTTTGTCTCTACTATGCATAGTCAAAAATGTATGCACTTTGCAAAGGGAAAATGAAAATGATGTTACTAATGAAATCACAAAAATGTTAGAAGTCATGAGGGTTAAACACACAAATGTTGAGCATTGAATGTGTGTTTGTGTGTGTGTGTGTGTGTGTGTGTGTGTGTGATTCTTGGATCCATAGATTCTGTTATTCCAACAAGGAAATTGTCATGGGGAGGACACATATTTTTATCATTGACTGTTAGCAAGCTGTAAAGATTACAAATAAGTATTTCTACACTTTGCAGAGAAGTTCCTTACTTAAAATGATATGTAGCCTGGCCTCTACCATGATGCTTCAAGGCTTCTTCAGGCCCTGATGCTATTTTCAAAGCAGGATGTCCAGGATATAGAGACAACATCAACTAGTGGCTACCTCTAATTTGATTTCTTCACAGATTCTCATGGGTAGTAAGTGCAACTTGTAGTCTGAAGGTATCCTCCCTTCCTCTGGATCTTCCATGGGACATTTTCATGCCTCTTCTATGGGATTTTTTTCCTTTTCATTTTAACCTGTGTAGTTGATTACATTTGTTTTAATATCAATTTCACTTCTGAATGTTTTGTTCCTCCCTCCCCATCTTATGAAGCCCATGAAGAAACCTCATCCAAAGACTTTCTTCCTTGGACAGTCACAAATCTGAATCTTAATAGGAGCTTAGATAAGGAAACTGAGAGCCAGAGAAGTGGTCACTCCCAGTGAGTCATCCATTGTAATCAAGAAGTAAAAGGAAGCACTTCAATAAACCAATCAGTAGATCAATGGAATCTAATAGTATATATATATTTCAGGCCCACATACTGTCTCCTTCCTGTAAAGAAAAAAAAGTGATAAATGTTTTTTCAACCCTTCTTTGAGTCAAAGTGCAATCATAATTTCATAGTATTTAGTTTTGTATCTTTCTTTTTACTTTTCATTTAAATTCATTTATTCATTGCGTAGATTGTTTTCCTGCTTCTGTTTACTTCCTTCTGTGTTCATTGAAGTCACCTCTTCTCCCACTAAGTGCCTGTGCCATCTTATGTAACTAATCCACATCATTTCTCTGAGCAAAATTTGTAAAATTTTGTACACTTGAAAAATGAGGAGGTCGGATTACAACTTTTCTCTAATAAGTTAAGCTCCTCTAGACAGATAAATGGGTATAGTTGGCTAATGCGGTGGTTGTTTTGAATCACAAGAAAATGTTACAAATGGCCCTGTAACTATCATGTTAAAGAGCTGTAAAATTCATTCCTTTAATATGTTGAAAGGGGCTATAAGATAACTGAAGCCCACATATGCCACAAAAGCATCAACAGCTGAGGAAATACTCCATAGCAGTCAAAGTTCCAAGCTAAGTCTCTGTTGCCCAAGAGGGCAACAGAGAAAGTAGCCTACCTGCTGCCATCCCCAGAAAACTTCAGTGACTTTATAACACCCAAGAAATATGTTACCTCATATTTGCATGACCCTGAGCTAAGTTTTTCCTCCATTTGTCTTTCTCCATGCATGTTCCACATTACCTAATAATATTATAGGATTGCTTATATGTATCCCTCCACCATTCATAGTCTGTGGGTGAGTGTATGTGAAGGGGGAAATCTTTCCTAATATCTTGCTAAACTCTTAAATTACATGTGTTTTGCTTTGAAATAATGAGTCCTCTGATTGTCTAGCAAAAGACAAACATCAATGGGGGCTCATGTACTCTGGTTTTCAATTGATGATGATTGGCACCCAAATTTTGCCTTGATTCTAGCATAACATTTAGAGGGATCTGTGAGTGTAAAGACGATTACTGATTTTTATCTCTGCTTATCTTTTATCCTGCATCCCCAGTAGAATGTAAGCTCTATGAAAGCAGGGACCATTTGTTTTTTGTCTTTGCTTCCCTT